>NW_019265079.1:708468-711251 GCF_002742605.1 Olea europaea var. sylvestris
AGACACAGTCAGCAAAGCTTCTTACATTCCAGGCCCGACACCGGGTAGGGCTCAGGTACCTATCTTCTCCTCCTGTTTGTTATCAGAATGTAGAGGCATCTATTCCATCTTTGCAGTCAGCGCATTCAGATACAGAGGGCTCACCTCAGATTGAGGTTCACCAGCAGGGACCTTTTTGAAGATCTTCTTCTGATGACTTGGTGGGTTTGGATGAGAGGACAGAGGAAGATGGATTTATCCCAGTTGTTCGGAAGAGACACCCACGGGCTACTGATACTCCACATCTGAGCAGAAGGATCACTCGGAGTCAGTCACATGATACCTCCTCACATTCTCCTTCCCTATGAATGCCATCATTTGGAATGTGAGAGGTATAGCTACTCGTCGGCGCTTGAAGAAACTTATACAGCTTCATCAGGTTTATCTTCTAGTTATATTAGAGCCTTTTGCTCTGCGGCAGAATTTTACATATACACGACGCTATCTGTGCTTCGACGTGGGAGCTCAGAATGAATCGAATAAGATCTGGTTTTTCTGGAATTCGGGGACTAATGTTACTGTTATTGTTGATCATCCCCAGTTTCTTCACGTTAGAGTTGAGGATCCCAGACTAGCGCGTGCTATCTATTTGACTCCAGTCTATGCATCATGCAATGCTGCTATCAGGAGAGATTTGTGGGTGGGTCTTCACCACATCTCCCTTGATATGGACGATCCTTGGCTAGTTAGGGGAGACTTTAATGTTATTACACATGATGGAGAGCGCACTGGTCATAATACCCGTAATCGTGGCACTACTGCTTTCTCTGATATGATGTTAGACTGTGGTTTAGAGGATGCGGGTTTCATTGGAAACCGATATACTTAGACCAATGGTCGGGTCAGAAAGAGATTGGATAGGGTACTTATTAATTCTACAGCTGCAGCTTTTTGTCGACAGCTTACAATGAGACACTTGAATCTGACTTCATCCAATCACTCTCCTTTACTGCTTCAGTGGGTTTCTGATGATGATTTGGGGCCTAGACCACTCAGATTCCTCAATGTTTGGACCAAGCACCATGATTTTTTAGCCTTTGTCTCCCAGAAGTGGTCGTTCCCTACTCATCTCACAAGGATGATCGTTCATTGGGAGAAGTTCTTCAGGCTGAAACAGGGTCTGCGCTGGTGGAACCGACATGTATTTGGAGATATTATCCAGCAGGTGCACGATACTGAGGTCGGGGTTGATGAGGCTGAGATAATATATGATAGAGATCCTACACCGGAGCACCGTAACTTACTACATCAGGCCCAGGCAGTTTTGAACCGGACCTTGTCTATTGAGGAGGGCTTTTGGAAGCAAAAGGCCGGTTCACGTTGGGCATGTGAGGGTGATCACAATACTCGATATTTTCATGCGATGGTTCAGGGGCGTAGGATCAAATCGCGTATCAGGTCTATCAGGACACAGGCGGGGGAAGTGTTATCTACTCCTACTGATATTCAGACCTCGGCTGTTGCTTTCTACCAGGATCTCTTATCTGCTCCTCCATAACCCTTGGACCACATCCGTTCTGATGTCATTCCGAGGCTATTGACGGTGGACGATAATTTGGCACTAAACCGTCCCCCTTTGATTCATGAGGTACGAGAAGCAGTTTTCAGTATTGATGCTAACAGTGTCGCTGGTCCGAATGGCTTCTCATCCCTATTCTTCCAGCATTGCTAGGATATCATTCAGGAGGATGTTTATAGGGCGGTATTGGATTTCTTTGATGGTGGTCATCTTCCACGGGGGTTTTGCTGCTACTTCTATTGTCTTGCTACCTAAGAAGGATGGTGCTTGCAGATGGACTGAATTCAGACCAATCAATTTATGCATAGTGTTCAATAAGATTATTACTAAGCTTTTGAACACTCGGTTCAGTACACTGCTACCGCGCATTATTTCCTCTCTACAGAGCGGTTTCATCCCAGGCCGTCTGATTAGAGATAATGTTTTATTAGCTTAAGAGCTTCTCTACACTTTGGATGATAGAGTGCGAGGGGGAAACACTA
Source organism: Olea europaea var. sylvestris (assembly GCF_002742605.1). Taxonomy (NCBI): domain Eukaryota; kingdom Viridiplantae; phylum Streptophyta; class Magnoliopsida; order Lamiales; family Oleaceae; genus Olea; species Olea europaea. The sequence continues at coordinate 710,509 of NW_019265079.1, forward strand.
TGCTGAAGTTAGACATGGCTAAAGCATATGATCGCATGGATTGGGGCTTCATTTATTCTGTATTGGAGGCATTTGGATTTGATCAGATCTGGATTGACAGAATCAGGCGGTGCGTTTCGGAGTGTCATTTCTCCGTACTCCTAAATGGCCAGCCATGTGGTTTCTTTCCCTCCTCACAAGGACTCAGACAGGGTGATCCTATCTCCCCATCCTTGTTCGTCATTGCAGCAGACTACTTCTCACGCTTGCTCACTCAGAGGTTTCAACAGTATCCCAGTATGTGTTATCGACATGGAGGCAGTGCTCTTGTCTCACATCTCTCATTTGCTGACGATATGATCATCTTTCCCAACGGTTAGAAACAGTCTATCAGGAGGGTCTTAGACTGCTTGTAGCACTATGAAGGTGTTTCTGGCCAATTGGTGAATAGAGACAAGAGCGGTATTATACTATCCAGACGGGCATCCACTAGTCAGATTAGACGACTAGAGATTTTGACTGGCTTCAGACATCAGCAGTAGCCTTTCACTTACTTGGGTGTCCCCTTATTCAAGGGGACTAAGAAGAGCTTCCTTTATGATTACCTTATCCAGAAGATAAGGGATAGGATATCAGGTTGGGCCTCACGATTACTATCGCCTGGGGGTCATATTACATTACTGAGGTCAGTACTTTCTTCCATACCTTTACATCTTCTTCAGATTATGCAGCCACCCAAGGCAGTGCTGAAGAAACTTGAGAGC
>NW_019265079.1:711819-739911 GCF_002742605.1 Olea europaea var. sylvestris
GATGTCAGTTGGCTTCTCGTTGTCAGTGTTGTTCCGAGATTGAGACCATCAATCATATTTTCCCGAGCAGCAGCATCTCTGACCAAGTATGGCAGCACTTTGGAGACATCTTTTAGATACCTATGACTTCAGGGAAGGGGGTCAGACAGAGGTTCCAGAGATGGCGGTATTCTGGACAGCACGTTTACCGTGGACACATTCGTATTATCATTCCTCTACTGATATTTTGGTTTCTATGGACTGAGAGGAATGATGCGAAGCATAGAGGTATTCGTATGGTGGCCAAATGTATTATTTGGAGGGTCTACCGCATGATCTCCTTTCTTCATATGGGAGGACTATTTCGAGTTGAGCATTGGCGAGGAGATGTGACACTTGCACCCTTTTTTGGCATTTCTTTGACCCGTCCTCTCACACCACCACCTATTATGGTTGTTTGGCGCACTCCACCAATTGGATCCTATAAGATCAACACTGATGGATGCGTCAAAGGTGGACTTGCAAGTGGTGGAGGCATCATTAGGGACCACGCAGGATACTGTATTAGGGCATTCTCAGCATCGTATGGCCCATGTTTCATTTTGGAGGCTGAGCTCAGAGCCATACTAGATGGGCTTCTATTGGCCAGAGGACTTGGGATTTCAGCTATCTGGCTCGAGGCAGATTCAACATTGGCTATTCACTGCATCACCAAAGGTGGAGGACCATGGTCAATTCAGGGTATTCTTAGACAGATCAGAGACCTCATCTACTTCGATAAAGACACGGTTTCAAACATCTACAGAGAAGGCAACCAAGTTGCTGATTCTCTTGCTACAGAAGGCTGGAATCATCGGTGCTATCTAGAGTATGGACCACTAGAACTGCCTCGACATATTAGGGCGATAGTGCGCATCGACAGACATGGATTGCCCAGTTTCAGAGGTTCGTAATTTAGGCTATGATTATTAAACTTTTTTATTGTCTAGGGAAGTAGTACTTCCTCGTTATTGCTTTCATTTATTATATTCATTTGTTACATCACTGCTTTTTGGAGGTCAGGTTCATGCCCCCCTCCTTCCGTGTATTCTTGATTTTTATGAAATAAATATGGTTGGGGAACCCTTAACCCCCATCGACCTTCCTTGGTGGACCCTAAAAAGTCACTAAGGATGTGTGGATGTCTTTACCAAAAAAAAAAATTAAAGTAAGTAGCATTCCAGTCCACTATGGGTTGGAGCGTTACAGTTTTTCCACCCAATTGACACTTAACAACAATGCAAGTGCCAAACATTGTGTCAAAAATTGGTGTACAAATAGCAAAGTTCAATTAATAAGAACCTTTCTACATGTACACTGTAACGCCCCGACCTTTAGTGGACCGGAACGCTACATACTTTATTTAGCTTAACTGGTGGTTTAGTAACAAGTGTATATGTTTTAGCGGAAGCTTACATCTTCGGATAATACTTTAAATAACAATTCTTTGAATACTTTAAGCAAAAACACTGAATCATTTTTCAAAACAACAAAATGTAATTTATTTGAAGAAAACATAACTTGTTCCCACATTCTGCGTTATTCAAAACTTTAAAGAAATAACATTGGAAAACATTTCATAAAAATAAATCCAAATCACTTATTCACCGGATTTCCATTGGCTTGTTGCATCACTCTCCATCTTCTTCTCCATCCATGCTCGAGGTAGAATTCCTTCAATTGGTAGAGATGGGATTAAACCTGTGAGTTGGAAAACTCAATAGGTGTCATAGGTGCATTTGTGATCAAGCTATACATTTCAAAATATTAACTATATAACTTTTCATACATGCCGTACCCGAAGGCACCATTTGACATGAAGGGGTATCCCGTACCCGAGGGCACCATTTAACATACGAACATTTCTTCAACATAGAGGGGTATGCCGTACCGGAGTACCATTTTCTTAAACTTCTAGGAAAAATAGTTTTCCTCCTCTCTTTTTCTCTCTTGGAAACTCTTTCTTTAGTATGTAAAAGCTCTTACTTTTGGTGTGAGAAAAAATGAGTGAAATGAGGTCTCTATTTATAGGTAAATATCCCATAACTTAAAGCAAATGAAGGGTCAAATTTCATTTAAGAGAGAAAACATGGGTGCCATTTAAGTTTGAGATTAAATGCTTCAATTTAGTGGGGGTTTTTATTGCAAAAAATGTGGGTGGCCCTTTGAGAAAATAATTGATGAAAATAAATATTTAAATTCTAGAGAAAAATGGGAATTTTCATTTCAAGCAGTTTCGGTCGACCGGTTGTAGTCCGGTTGACATTGCACAATTTTCAATGTTTCTATCATAACTTCTTCTCCCGATATTCAATTGAGGTAATTCAAAGTGCGTTCGAAAGCTATCTCAAAGAGCTACAACTTTTATGTAGTTGTTATTTTCCATATCAAATGTTTCTTATGTCGAAAATGGGTCTCAAATGAGACTAAAAATCTAAAGTATACTTTAGTCATCCAATATTCATCTCCTAGTGCCACTAAGGTGACTAGAATTATTTGGGGTTCTACGTCCCCCATACCTTAATTAAAATTTCGTCCTCGAAATTTACCTTCTGATTGGGCGAATAGTGTTGGATACTTATCTTTGTCTTCTTCTTCTTTTTCCCAAGTGGCTTCTTCTACGTCGTGATGATTCCACTGTATCTTAACCAGCGGAATCTCTTTATTCCTTAGTTTATGCACTTTTCGATCCAATATCTTGATCGGTAGTTCCTCGTACGACAAATTTTTCTATACCTCCAAGGTTTGATAACTCACTGCATGATTAGGATTATGTACATACTTCTTTATCATCGATATATGGAATACATTGTGCACTGCCGATAATTCAGGTGGCAAAGCTAGTCGGTGAGCCACATTTCCGACTCTATCAAGTATCTCGAAAGGTCAGATATACTGGGGTCGTAGCTTGCCTTTCTTTCCAACACCTTTCATAGGTGCTACTTTCAGAAACACTTTATCCCCAACTTGGAATTCTAAATCCTTTATCCTTGTATGTGCATAGCTCTTTTGCTGATCCTGTGCTGCCTTTATTCTTGCACGGATCTTATCGATTACCTCGACCATCCTTTCAACCATTTCTGGTCCCAAAACTCTCTTCTCTCTGACTTCATCCTAATGAACAGGGGATCTACATCTTCTACCATCGAGAGCTTCGTATGGTGTCATTCCAATAGTTGCTTGGAAACTGTTATTATAAGCGAACTCTACTAGAGGTAAGTATAACTCCCAATTACCTCCTAGATCCAAAACACATGTTCTTAGCATGTCTTCCAAAGTTTGGATGGTCCTTTCAGACTGACCATCGAACTGAGGGTGATATGCTGTACTAAAGTTCAGCTTCGTTCCCATAGCTCCTTGTAGACTTTTCCAAAATTTGGATGTGAACCTTAGGTCTCTGTTAGGCACAATGGATACAGGTACACCGTGTAATCTCATACCCTCTTTAATGTACAACTGTGCCAATTGGTCAAAACTGAATGTCATTTTCACTGGAAGAAAATGAGCTAACTTCGTTAGTCGATCCACTACTACCCATATAGCACTATTTCCTCTTGCTGACTTCAAGAATCCAACCACAAAGTCCATCGTGATATTTTCCCATTTCCATTCAAGTATATTTAGTGGATTTAACAATCCAGCTGGTTTTTTGTGTTCTGCCTTAACCTGTTGACATACCATGCACTTCTGCACGTACAGCCCTATACTTCTTTTCATATTTCTCCACCAAAATGTATCTCGAAGATCTCAATACATTTTTGTACCACCGGGATGTGCGATGTACGGGATGGAATGAGCTTCTTTCAATATCTCATTTCTCAAGGCTTCATCCTTAGGCACGCAATTTCTTCCTCTAAATATCAGTGACTGATCCTCTGCTACTCCAAAGTCCTTTTTCTTATCGCTACCAACTTCATTCTTAATCTTCTGCAAAAATGAGTCTTTATTTTGTGCTTCTATAATTCGATCTCTAAGAGTAGGTCGAATTATTAAAGCTGCTAGATGAGCAGTGACTTGTCCTGGTGTGGTAACCACTTCGATCTTCAACTTTTCCAATTCCTTGACTAACTCCACTTGAGAGGTGGGTAGTGACGTCAATTGTCCCATTAATTTTCTACTTAGAGCGTCCGCCACAACATTAGCCTTACCTGGATGATAGTGAATAGTGCAGTCGTAATCGTTCACCAATTCCAACCATCGTCTTTGTCGCATATTCAATTCCTTCTGTGTGAAGAAATACTTGAGACTTTTGTTATCTGTGTAGATATCACACTTCCGTCCATACAAGTAGTGTCGCCATATCTTCAAAGCATGTACTACCGCTGCAAGTTCTAAATCATGCGTCCGGTAGGTCTACTTATGTTTCTTCAATTGTCTTGAAGCATAGGCTATCACTTTTCCATTCTGCATTAGTACACATCCCAATCCTCGATTGGATGCGTCGTTGTATATAACAAACCCTTCCGTACCTTCAGGTATTGTTAATACAGGTGTTGATATCAACTTCTGCTTTAAGCTCTTGGAAACTTTGTTCGCATTTTTCCGTCCATTGGAATTTTACTCCCTTCCCTGTAAGCTGCATCATTGGTCCAGCTATTTTGGAAAATCCTTCTATGAATCTCCTATAATATCCAGCTAATCCTAGAAAACTCCGTACTTCGCCAGCATTTGTTGGTACTTTCTAGTTGGTTACTGCTTCTACTTTTGCTGGATCTACTTCAATCCCTTGGGCAGTAACTACATATCTAAGAAATCCAACTCATTCAAGCTAAAACTCGCACTTCTTGAATTTGGCATACAGCTTCTCCTTGCATAATACCTCTAAGGCTATTCTCAAGTGCTCTTCATGTTGCTCCTTACTCTTGGAATAGATCAAAATGTCATCGATAAAGACTATGACAAACTTATCCAAGTATTGATAAAACGCTCGATTCATCAGGTCCATGAACACTGTAGGTGCATTGGTTAGCCTAAATGGCATCACCGTAAACTCGTAGTGTCCACATCGAGTTCTAAAAGCTGTCTTAGGTATATCTTTTATCTCTACTTTTAGTTGATGGTATCTCGATCGTAAGTCGATCTTGGAAAATACCTTAGCTCCTTTCAGTTGATCTAACAGATCCTTGATCCTCGGGAGTGGGTACTTATTCTTGATGGTTAATCGATTTATCTCCCTATAATCGATGCACATCCTCATGCTTCCATCTTTCTTCTTTACGAACAACACCGGCGCACCCTATGGAGATACTTGGTCGTATGAAGCCCATATCTAGGAGTTCTTGCAACTGCTTCTTTAATTCTTGTAGTTCCTTTGGGGCCATTCGGTATGGGGCCTTAGATACTGGTGTCACCCCGAGAATTAGGTCTACGGTGAATTCCACTTGTCTATCGGGTGGAATACCAAATAAATCTTCTGGAAACACATCTATGAATTCTCATACTACTGGTACATCTTCAACCCTTATCGTCTCTTATTTCCCTCCTGAGATACTTACTAGATATCCTTAACATGTTTCTTTTCTCAACATCTTCTCAGCTTGTAAAGCCAATACTAGTCGAATAAGGGGTTTCGTCTTCATTCCAAGGAATGAAAATGGTTCCTCTCCTGGTTTCTGAAATGATACTTCCATTTCCTTACATCGGATGGTGGCGTAATTACAACCTAACCAATCCATGCCTAGGATTACATCAAAATCCTTCATTTCTATCATGTATAGGTTCGCTTCCAACTTCAATACTTACTAACTTGGCTTTTCTATCAGTATTCAAAGGGTTGCCCGAAGGAATACTAACTTCTAATGTACCTTCCGACTTATCACAGGTAATACTAGATTTAGCCATAAAAGTTGTTGAAGCAAGGAGTGTGTAGCACCTGAATCAAGCAATACATAAGCAGGTGTATTGGCTATCAGTAGAGTACCTGCTATGACATTAGAGTTTTCCTCTGCATCATGTTGAGTCAATGTAAAAAATCGTGTTTTTCCTTTCTGGTTCTGGTCGTTGTTATCATCCTTCTTCTGGGTATGTGTGGGACAATCCCTAATGATATGTCCTGGCTTGCCATATCGAAAATAGACATTTTTCCTTTGTAAGCACTCGCCACAATGTGTCCTTCCCACTTAGAACAGGGCGCAATAACCAGCACAATGCTTTTACTGGCATTGGCTCCGCCATTAGCTTTCTTGTTCTGCCACTTGCCTTTTCCCTTGTCCTGGCCATTCCATTTCCTTTTTCCCATGTTACTATTGTCCGGTTGATTGAATAGTTGACGATGTTGTTCGGCGCTAGTCTTTTGGTACCAAATAGCATGAGCTCTTTCCAGCATTTCACGGTTTGTGGTGAAGCGATGGGTCATAAGTATCATGCTTATATCCGAGTTCAGCCCTTGTTCAAACCTTCATACCTTCTTATCCTCCGTATCCACCAGATGTGGAGCATACCTTAAAAATTGATCAAACTTCATCTCATACTTAGGCAGGGACATAGTCGTTTGCTTGAGTTGGAGGAATTCACTTTTTTGTGATCCCTCAAGGACTGGGGAAAGTACTTGTCCATTACTTCCCCTTTGAATTGCTCCCAAGTCAATTCTGCTTGTTGCTCAGGGGTCCTTGTCCTTGACATTGAGTCCCACCAGTGACTTGCATAATCAGAGAATATGAACTCAGTACCCTGGACATTCTGAGCATCCGTGCACCCTATCAATCGAAATATATGCTCCAACTTGCGAAGCCACTCCTCAGCTGCAAGTGGATCAGCTGCTCCATTGAAGGTAGGGGGCTTGTACCTTCGAAATTGCTCCACCAAAGAAGATCCATAGAACTTATAGGGATTAGATTTAAATCCTTGTAATAGTTTCCCTTATGTCAAGAAATAAAATACTTTCTTCTTTGCTTTAGTATTCAAAGAATGAAACTAATAAGAACCATATGTTTTGTCTAAAGGAAATGGCCCGCACAAACCAAAACTTGATAAGAGACCTCCTCCGAGCGGTTCAAGACCTAGGTAGGCAAATACCACGTTGTAACGCCCCGACCCCTGGTGGACCGGAACGCTACTTACTTAGCTTACCGGTGGTTTAGTAACAAGTGTATATGTTTTAGTGGAAGCTTACATCTTCGGAGGAGTCTTCTGCCTCAGATCCGGACTCTACGTCCATCTTAACCTGTGGCTCAGGCTCAGGATCATTCTCAAAATCATCCTCGAGTTCTTCTTCGGGATCTTATTCCTCCGCCAAAGGTTCCTCCTCAGGCTCCTCATGGATTACATCATCCCACCAATCAATTAGGGCATGGCAATACCTCTCAAACTCAAACAGGTTTGGGTTACCTTCTAACATTTCATCCCTAACCGTAACTCCCATATCTTCCCATTGAGGAGGGAGGGAATGTATGAGGTTATTTATGGCCTCAATATGCGTGATCTCCATCCCAGCATTAACCGTCATCATGCATCTCTCATAGATGTCATACACATGTTTGCTAAGCGGTCGGGTCGGATCAGTTACATAGTTTTCATAGGAATGAATAGCAATTCTACGGTTCAATGCTTCTCTATATGCCCTAGCCATTCTACGAGCCATATCTATTGCATTTTCACATACATCATACTTTTTCTTTGCTTAAAGAAAACGTGCAAATATTTAAACTTTCATATCATACAACTCCCTTTAAGCCCTTAGCTGTTGCCCAAGTCCATTACATATTTTTAAATAACACATCTCTAAATCCTATCAAAGCATCATAACATAAACATAATCATTAACTTTAAACATGAACATACCTGGGCCATAGGATGAGATTGATGGATGGATGCACGATGCCATGGAATACATTAAACTTTTCATTTTCCTTTTTGTTTAAAAAAATACTTGGTCTATAGAACCGGCTAAATCTTGCTCTGATACCACACTGTAACACCCCGATCCCTAGTGGACCGGAACATTACTTACTTTACTTAGCTTAACCGGTGGTTCAGTAACAAGTGTATATGTTTTATTGGAAGCTTACATCTTCAGATAATAATTTAAATAACAATACTTCGAATACTTTAAACAAAAACAATGAATCATTTTCAAAACAACATAATGTAATTTATTTGAAGAAAACATAACTTGTTCTCGCATTCTGCGTTATTCAAAACTTTAAAGAAATAACATCGGAAAACATTTCATAAAAATAAATCCAAATCACTTATTCACCGAATTTCCACGGGCTCGTTGCATCACTCTCCATCTTCTCCTCCATCCATGCTCGAGGTAGAATTCCTTCAATCTGTAGAGATGGGATTAAACCCGTGAGTTGAAAAACTCAATAGGTGTCATAGGTACATTCGTGATCAAGCTATACATTTCAAAATATTAACTTTATAACTTTTCTTACATGCCATACCCGGAGGCACCATTTGACATGAAGGGGTATGCCGTACCGGAGGGCACCATTTGACATACGAACATTTCTTCAACATAGAGAGGTATGCCGTACCGGAGTACCATTTTACATACAACCATTAACATAGAGGGATATGCCGTACTGGAGTACCATTTGACATACAAACATTAACATGAATTGAAACTTATAACTTAACACAATTAAACACATTGCACCTCTACCTACCTTGATTGATGCTTTTGAAACTTTGAAAACTTGGATTGAAAATTTCGATGAAACTTGGACGTTGAAAGAAATGCACTCCTTGGATGTTTGAAAACTGTTGAGAATTGATGCTTGAAAATACTTCTTAAACTTCTAGGAAAAAGAGTTTTTCTCCCTCTCTTTTTATCTCTTGGAAACTCTTTCTTTAGCATGTAAAAGCTCTTGCTTTGGTGTGAGAAAAAATGAGTGAAATGAGGTCTCTATTTATAGTAAATATCCCATAACTTAAAGCAAACGATTGGTCAAATTTCATTTAAGAGAGAAAACATGAGTGCCATTTAAATTTGAGGTTAAATATTTCAATTTAGTGGGGTTTTTATTACCAAAAACTTGGGTGGCCCTTTGAGAAAATAATTGATGAAAATAAATATTTAAATTCTAGCGAAAAATGAGAATTTTCATTTCAGGCAATTTCGGTCAACCGATTGTAGTCCGGTTGACACTGCACAGCCTTTAGTGTTTCTATCATAACTTCTTCTCCCGATATCCGATTGAGGTAATTCAAAGTGTGTTGGAAAGTAACTCAATGAGCTACAACTTTTATTTAGATATCATTTCCCAAATCGAATGTTTCCTATGTCGAAATGGGTCTCAAATGAGACTAAAAATCCGATGTATACTTTAGTAATCCAATATTCATGTCTTAGTGTCATTAAGGTGTCTAGAATTATTTGGGGTTCTACATACACTATGGTGTACACTTTAGTTTACACTTTTCCACGTGACATTACCCTATTGGACAGTTCAAATTTCAAACAATTTTCCCTTCCAATTGACACTTGACAACAATGCAAGTGTCAAATAACATGTCAAAAATCAGTGCATAAATAGTAAAGTTCAATTGGTAAGAACCTTGAGACATGTACACTATGTTATACACTTTCATTTACACTTTGCCATGTGACATTACCCTGTTGGAAAGTTTAAATTTCAAAAAGTTTTCCCATCCAATTGACACTTGACAACAATCTAAGTGCCAAACAACGTGTCAAAAATCAGTATACAAATAGCAAAGTTGAATCACTTTGAACTTTGCTACATGTACACTTTAGTTTAAACTTTACCACGTGATAATACCGAGCTGGACAGTTTAAATGTCCAACCGTTTTCCCATCCAATTGACAATTGGCAACAATGCAAGTGTCAAACTATGTGTCAAAAATGGTTTACAAATAACAAAGTTCAACCGGTAAAAACCATTCTACATGTACACTTTGGTGTACACTTTTGTTTACACTTTGTAACGTGACATTACCTTGTTGGACAGTTTAAATTTCAAACAGTTTTACCGTCCAATTGACACTTGACAACAATGCAAGTGTCAAACAACGTGTCAAAAATAAGTTTACAAATCGTAAAGTTTAATCGGTAAGAACCTTGCTACACGTACACTATGGTTTACACACTTTAGTTTACACTTTGCCACATGACATTACCCAGTTGGAAAGTTTAAGTTTCAAACAGTTTTCCCACGACAACAATGCAAGTGTCAAACGACGTGTCAAAAATCAGAGTACAAATAGAAAAGTTCAATCAGTAAGAACCTTGCTACATGTAAACCATGATGTACACGTTAGTTTACGCTTTGCCCCGTGACATTACCCTGTTGGACAGTTTAAATTTCAAATAGTTTTCCAATCCAATTAAGAACTGACAACAATGCAAGTGTCGAACAACGTGTCAAAACTCAGTTTACAAAGAGCGAAGTTCAATCGGTAAGAACCTTGCTACATATAAACTATGGTGCGCACTTTAATTTACACTTTACAACACGATATTACCCAGTTGGACAGTTTAAATTTCAAAGAGTTTTCCTGTCGAATTGTCACTTGACAACAATGCTATTGTCAAATAATATGTTAAAAATTAGTGTACAAATAGCAAAGTTCAATCGGTAAGAACTTTCAGACATGTACACTATGGTGCACACATTAGTTAAGACTTTGCCACGTGACATTGCCCTATTGGAGAGTTTAAATTTTGAACAGTTTTCCCATCTAATTGACACTTAAAAAAAATGCAAGTGTCAAACAATGTGTGAAAAATTAGTGTACAAATAGTAAAGTTCAATCGGTAAGAACCTTGCTACATGTACACTATGGTGTACACTTTAGTTTACACTTTGCCACGTGACATTAACTGACTAGACAGTTCAAATTTCAAGCAGTTTTTCCATCCAATTGACACTTGACAACAATGCAAGTGTCAAATAACATGACATTACTATGCAGGTGTATAAATAGCAAAGTTCATTCGGTAAGAACCTTGTGACATGTATACTATGGTGTACACTTTAGTTTACACTTTTCCATGTGACGTTACCCTATTGGACTGTTTAAATTTTAAATGGTTTTCCCGTCCAATTGACACTTGAAAACAATGCAAATGTCAAACAACATATCAAAAATCAGTGTAGAAATAGCAAAGTTCAATCAGTAAGAACCTTGCTACACGTACACTATGGTGTACACTTTAGTTTACAATTTTCCACGTGACATTACTCTGTTAGACATTTTAATTTTTTAACAGTTTTCCCATCCAATTGACACTTGACAACAACGCAAGTGTCAATCTACGTGTCAAAAATAGTGTACAAATAGCAAAGATTAATCGGTAAGAACCTTGCTACATTTACACTACGGTGCAAACTTTAGTTTACACTTTGCGATGTGGCATTACCCTATTGGACAGCTTAAATTTCTAACAGTTTTTCCATCCAATTGACACTTGACAACAATGCATGTGTCAAACAACGTGTCAGAAATCAGTGTATAAGTAGCAAAGTTCAATCGCTAAGAACCTTGCTACGTGTACACACTTTAGTTTATAATTTGCCACGTAACATTACCCAGTTGGACAGTTTAAATTTCAAACAGTTTTCCCATCCAATTGACACTTGACAACAATGCAAGTGTCAAACAACCTGTCAAAAATCAGTGTACAAAGAGAAAAGTTCAATCGGTAAAAACCTTGCTACACGTTTCGTTTACACTCTGCCACGTGACATTACCTTCTTGGATAGTTTAAATTTCAAATAATTTTCCAGTCCAATCAATTGACACTTGATGACAATGCAAGTGTCAAACAACGTGTCAAAAATTATTGTACAAATAGAAAAGTTCAATCGGTAAGAATTTTGCTACATATACTCTATGGTGTACACTTTAGTTTACACTTTGCCACGAGACATTACCCTATTGGATAGTTTAAATTTCTAATAGTTTTCCTGTCCAATTGACACTTGACAACAATGCAAGTGTCAAACAACGTGTTAAAAATCAGTGTACAAATAGTAAAGTTGAATCGGTAAGAACCTTGCGACATGTACACTATGGTCTACACTTTAGTTTACACTTTGCCTTGCAACATTACCCTGTTGGACAGTTTAAATTTCAAACAATTTTCTCGTCAAATTGACACTTGAGAACAATGCAAGTGCCAAACAACATGTTAAAAACCAGTGTACAAATAGCAAAGTTCAATCGGTAAGAACCTTGCTACATGTACACTATGGTGTACACTTTAGTTTACACATTGCCACGAGACATTACCCTACTGGATAGTTCAGATTTCAAACAGTTTTCCCATCTAATTGACACTTGACAACAATGCAAGTGTCGAACAACATGTCAAAAATTAGTGTACAAATTACGAAGTTCAATCGGTAAGAACCTTGCGACATTTGCACTACGATATACACTTTTATTTACACTTTACCACGTGAAATTGCCCTATTGGACAATTTAAATTTCAAACAGTTTTTCCATCCAATTGACACTGGATAAAAATGAAAGTGCCAAGCAACGTGTCAAAGATCTGTGTACAAATAGCAAAGTTGAATCAGTATGAACCTTGCTACAGGTACACTTTAGTTTAAACTTTACCACGTGGCACCACCAAGCTAGACAGTTTAGATTTTCAACAGTTTTCCCATCCAATTGACACTTGACAACAATGCAAGTGTCAAGCTACGTATCAAAAATGGTGTAAATAGCAAAGTTCAATCGGTGAGAACCTTGCTACATGTACACTATGGTCTACACTTTAGTTTACACATTGTGACGTAACATTACCCTGTTGGACAGTTTAATTTTCAAATAGTTTTTTATCCAATTGACACTTAACAACAATGTAAGTGTCAAGCAACGTTTCAAAAATCAGTGTACAAATAGCAAAGTTCAATCGGTAAGAACCTTACTACATGTACACTATGGTTTACATACTTTAGTTTACACTTTACCACATGACAATACCCAACTAGACAGTTTAAATTTCAAATAGTTTTCCCGTGACAACATGCAAGTGACAAACAACGTGTCAAAAATCAGTGTACAAATAGAAAAGTTCAATCGGTAAGAACCTTGTTACACGTACACTATGATGTACACTTTAGTTTACACTTTGCCACGTGATATTGCCCTATTGGAGAGTTTAAATTTCAAATAGTTTTCCCGTGACAACATGCAAGTGACAAACAACGTGTCAAAAATAAGTGTACAAATAGAAAAGTTCAATCGGTATGAACCTTCAGACACGTATACTAGGGTGTACACTTTAGTTTACACTTTGCCACGTGATATTGCCCTATTGGAGAGTTTAAATTTCAAACAATTTTCCCATCCAATTGACACTCAAAAACAATGCAAGTGTTAAACAACGTGTCAAAAATCAGGGTACAATTAGCAAAGTTGAATCAGTATAAACCTTGCTACATGTATACCTTAGTTTAAACTTTGCCACGTGACATTACCGAGCGGGGCAGTTTAAATTTCCAACAATTTTTCCATCCAATTTATACTTGACAACAATGCAAGTTTCAAACTACGTGTCAAAAATAGTGTACAAATAGAAAAGATTAATCGGTAAGAACCTTGCTACATGCACACTATGGTGTACACTTTGCCACGAGACATTACCATATTCAATAGTTTTAATTTCTAATAGTTTTCCCAACCAATTGACACTTGACAAAAATGCAAGTGGCAAACAACGGGTTAAAAATCAGTGTACAAATAGCAAAGTTGAAATGGTAATGACCTTCTGACATGTACACCATGGTGTACACTTTAGTTAACACTTTGCCTCGCGACATTACCCTATTGGACATTTTAAATTTTAAACAGTTTTCCCATTCAATTGACACTTGACGACAATACAATTTCGAACAACGTGTCAAAAATCAGTGTACAAATAGCAAAGTCCAATCAGGAAGAACCTTGCTACATGCACACTATGGTGCACACTTTAGTTTACACCTTGGCACATAACATTAACCAACTAGACAGTTCAAATTTCAAACTGTTTTCCCATCCAATTGACACTTAACAACAATGCAAGTGTCAAACAACCTATCAAAAATCAAGGCACAAATAGCAAAGTTGAAACGGTATAAACCTTGCTATATGTACACTTTAGTTTAATCTTTACCACGTGACATTATCGAGCTGGACAGTTTAAATTTCCAACAATTCTCCCATTCAATTGACACTTGACAATAATGCAAGTGTCAAACTACGTGTCAAAAATAGTGTACAAATAGAAAAGTTTAATCGGTAAGAACCTTGCTACATGTACACTACGGCATACATTTTAGTTTAGACTTTGCGACGCGACATTGCCTTGTTGGACAGTTTAAATTTCAAATAATTTTTCTTTCCAATTGACACTTGACGACAATGCAAGTGTCAAACGATATGCTTGAAATCAGTGTACAAATAGCAAAGTTCAATCGCTAAGAACCTTGCTACATGTACACTATGGTGTACGCACTTTAATTTACACTTTGCCATGTGATATTACCCAGCTGGATAGTTTAAATTCCAAACACTTTCCCATCCAATCGACACTTGACAACAATGCAAGTGTCAAAGATCAGTATACAAATAGAAAAGTTCAATCGGTAAGAACCCTGTTACACGTACACTATGATGTACACTTTAGTTTACACTTTGCCACGTGACATTACCTTGTTGGACAGTTTAAATTTCAAATAGTTTTCCAATCCAATTGACACTTGACAACAATTTCAAACAATTTCCCATCCAATTGGCACTTGACAACAATGCAAGTGTTAAACAACATGTCAAAAATCAGTGTATAAATAGCAAAGTTCAATCAGTAAAAACCTTGCGACATGTATACTGCGATTTCCACTTTAGTTTACACTTTGCCACCTTACATTACCCTGTTGGACAGTTTAAGTTCCAAATGGTTTTCCTGTCCAATTGACACATGAAAATAATGCAAGTTCAAACAATGTGTCAAAAATCAGTGTGCAAATTGCAAAGTTCATTCGGTAAGAACCTTGCTACATGTACACTATGGTGTATACACTTTAGTTTACACTTTGCCACATGACATTACCTAGCGGGACAGTTTAAATTTCAAACAATTTTCACATCCAATTGACACTTGACAACAATGCAAGTGTCAAACAACATGTTAAAAATCAATGTACAAATATCAAAGTTCAATCGGTAAGAACCTTGCTATCTGTACACTATGGTGTACACTTTAGTTTACACTTTGCCACGTGACATTACCCTGTTAGACAGTTTAAATTTCAAACAATTTTCCCATCCAATTGACACTTGACAACAATGCAAGTGTTAAACAACGTGTTAAAAATCAGTTTACAAATAGTAAAGTTCAATTGGCAGGGACCTTGCTACATGTACACTGTGGTGTACACTTTAGTTTACACTTTACCACGTGACATTATCCTATTGTACAGTTTAAATTTCAAGTAGTTTTCCAATCCAATTGACACTTGACAACAATGCAAGTGTCAAATAACGTGTCAAAAATCAGTGCATAAAAATGAAAGTTCAATCGGTAAGTACCTTGCTACCTATACACTATGGTGTACACTTTAATTTACACTTTGCCACGTGACATTACCCTATTGGATAGTTTAAATTTCAAACAGTTTTTCCATCCAATTGACACTTGACAACAATGCAAGTGTTAAACAACGTGTCAAAAATCAGTGTACAAATAGTAAAGTTCAATCGGTAAGGACCTTGCTACGCGTACACTATGGTGTACACTTTAGTCCACACTTTTCCACGTGACATTACCCTGTTGTATAGTTTAAATTTCAAGTGGTTTTCTAATCCAATTGACACTTGAAAACAATGCAAGTGTCAAACAACGTGTCAAAAATTAGTGTATAAATAGCAAAGTTCAATCGCTAAGAACCTTGCTACCACTTTAGTTTGCACTTTGCCACGTGACATTACCCAGCTGGATAGTTTAAATTTCAAACACTTTCCCATCCAATCGATACTTGACAACAATGCAAGTGTAAAAAATCAGTGTACAATTAGAAAAGTTCAATCGGTAAGAACCTGTTACACGTACACTATGATGTACACTTTAGTTTACACTTTGCCACGTGACATTACCTTGTTGGACAGTTTGAATTTCAAACAGTTTTCCAATCCAATTGACACTTGACAACAATGGAAGTGTCAAACAACATGTCAAAGATCAGTGTACAAATAGCTAAGTTCAATCGGTAAGAACCTTGCTACATATGCACTACGGTTTACACTTTGGTTTACACTATACCACGTGACATTACCCCATTGGATTTTTTAAATATCAAACAGTTTTCCCATCCAATTGACACTTGACAACAATGCAAGTGTTAAACAACGTGTCAAAAATCAGTGTACAAATAGGAAAGTTCAATCGGTAAAAACCTTGCGACATGTACACTATGTTGTACACTTTAGTTCACACTTTAACACGTGGCAATACCATGTTGGACAGTTTAAATTTCACACAATTTTTCCATCCAATTGACACTTGACAACAACGCTAGTTTCAAGCAACGTGTTAAAAATTAGTGTACAAATAGTAAATTTCAATCGGTGAGGACCTTGCTACAAGAACACTATGGCATACTCTTTAGTTTACACTTTACCACGTGACATTAATCGGTCAGACAGTTTAAATTTCAAACTATTTTTCCATCCAATTGACACTTGACAACAATGCAAGTTTCAAGCAACGTGTCGAAAATCAGTTTACAAATAGGAAAATTCAATCGGTAAGAACCTTGCTACATGTATACTACGCTGAACACTTTAATTTACACTTTGCCACGTGATATTACCCTATTGGACAGTTTAAATTTCAAACAATTTTCCCATCCAGTTGACACTTAACAACAATGTAAGTATCAAACAACGTGTCAAAAATTAGTGTACAAATAGCAAAGTTCGATCAGTAAGAACATTTCTACATGTACACTATGGTGTGCACTTTAGCTTACACTTTGCCATCTGACAATACCCTATTGGATAGTTTAAATTTCAAGCTATTTTCCCATCCAATTGAAACTTGACAACAATTCAAGAATGAAAGAACGGGCCCAAAATCTGTGTACAAATAGCAAAGTTCAATCGGTAAGAACCCTGCTACATGTACACTATGGTGTGCACTTTAGTTTACACTTTACCACCTGACATTACTCAATTGGACAGTTTAAATTTCAAACAGCTTTCCCATCCAATTGACACTTGATAACAATGCAAGTTTCAAACAACATGTCGAAAATCAGTGTACAAATAGGAAAGTTCAATAGGTAAGAACCTTGCTACGTGTACACTATGTTGTACACTTTAGTTTAAACTTTAACACGTGGCACTACCACGTTGGACTGTTTAAATTTCACACAGTTTTCCCATCCAATTGACACTTGACAACAATGTAAGTTTCAAACAACGTGTCAAAAATCAGTGTACAAATAGCAAATTTCAATCGGTAAGGACCTTGCTACACGAACACTATAGTGTACTCTTTAGTTTATACTTTACCACGTGATATTACTCGGTCGGACAGTTTAAATTTCAAATAGTTTTCCCATCTAATTGATATTTGACAACAATGCAAGTTTCAAATTACGTGTAAAAAATCAGTGTACAAGTAGGAAAATTCAATTGGTAAGAACCTTGCTACATGCATACTACGCTGTACACTTTAGTTTACACTTTGCCACGTGACATTACCCTGTTGGACAATTTAAATTTCAAACAATTTTCCCATCCAGCTGACATTTGACAACAATGTAAGTGTCGAAAAACGTGTCAAAAATCTGTGTATAAATAGCAAAGTTCGATCATTAAGAGCCTTTCTACATGTACACTATGGTGTGCACTTTAGTTTACACTTTGGCACGTGACAATACCCTGTTGGACAGTTTAAATTTCAAACTATTTTCCCATCCAATTGACACTTGACAACAATTCAGGCATGAAACAACATACCCAAAATCTGTAGACAATTTGCAAAGTTCAATCGGTAAGAACCCTGCTACATGTGCACTATAGTGTACACTTTAGTTTATACTATACCACGTGGCATTATCCCGTTGGATTTTTTAAATATCAAATAGTTTTCCCATCCAATTGACACTTGACAACAATGTAAGTGTCAAACAACGTGTCAAAAATCAGTGTACAAATAGGAAAGTTTAGTCGGTAAAAAACCTTGCTACATGTACACTATGTTGTACGCTTTAGTTCACACTTTAACACGTGCCAATACCATGTTGGATAGTTTAAATTTCACACAATTTTCCCATCCAATTAACACTTGACAACAACACTAGTTTCAAACAACGTGTCAAAAATTAGTGTACAAATAGTAAATTTCAATCGGTGAGGACCTTGCTACATGAACACTATGGTATACTCTTTAGTTTACACTTTACCACGTGACATTAATCGGTCGGACAGTTTAAATTTCAAACTGTTTTTCCATCCAATTGACACTTGACAACAATGCAAGTTTCAAGCAATGTGTCGAAAATCAGTGTACAAATAGGAAAATTCAATCGGTAAGAACCTTGCTACATGTACACTACGCTGAACACTTTAGTTTACACTTTGACATGTGACATTACCCTGTTGGACAGTTTAAATTTCAAACAATTTTCCCATCCAGTTGACACTTGACAACGATGTAAGTATCGAACAACGTGTCAAAAATCAGTGTACAAATAGCAAAGTTCGATCAGTAAGAACCTTTCTACATGTACACTATGGTGTGCACTTTAGCTTACACTTTGCCACGTGACAATACCCTATTGGATAGTTTAAATTTCAAGCTATTTTCCTATCCAATTGAAATTTGACAACAATTCACGTATGAAAGAATGTGCCCAAAATCTGTGTATAAATAGCAAAGTTCAATCGGTAAGAATCCTGCTACATGTACACTATGGTGTACACTTTAGTTTACACTTTACCACGTGACATTACTCAATTGGACAGTTTAAATTTTAAACGGCTTTCCCATCCAATTGACACTTGGCAACAATGCAAGTTTCAAACAACGTGTCGAAAATTAGTGTACAAATTGGAATGTTCAATAGGCAAGAATCATGCTACATGTACACTATGTTGTACACTTTAGTTTACACTTTAACACGTGGCATTACCACGTTGGACTGTTTAAATTTCACACAGTTTTTCGTCCAATTGACACTTGACAACAATGTAAGTTTCAAACAACGTGTCAAAAATCAGTATACAGATAGCGAATTTCAATCGGTAAGGACCTTGCTACATGAACACTATAGTGTACTCTTTAGTTTACGCTTTACCACGTGACATTACTCGGTCGGACGGTTTAAATTTCAAACAGTTTTCCCATCCAATTAACACTTGACAATAATGCAAGTTTCAAATTACATGTCGAAAATCAGTGTACAAGTAGGAAAATTCAATCGGTAAGAACCTTGCTACATGTACACTTTCGTTTACACTTTGCCACGTGACATTACCCTGTTGGACAATTTAAATTTCAAACAATTTTCCCATCCAGCTGACACTTGACAACAATGTAAGTGTTGAACAACGTGTCAAAAATTAGTGTACAAATAGCAAAGTTCGATCATTAAGAACCTTCTTCATGTACACTATGGTGTGCACTTTAATTTACACTTTGCCACGTGACAATATCCTGTTGGACAATTTTAATTTCAAATTATTTTCCCATCGAATTGACACTTGACAACAATTCAAGTATGTAACAACGTGCCCAAAATCTATGGACAAATAGCAAAGTTCAATCAGTAAGAACCCTGCTACATGTGCACTATGGTGTACACTTTAGTTTACACTATACCACGTGACATTATCCCGTTGGATTTTTTAAATATCAATTAGTTTTTCCATCCAATTGACACTTGACAACCATGCAAGTGTCAAACAACGTGTCAAAAATTAGTGTACAAATAGCAAAGTTTAATCGGTAAGAACTTTGCAACATGAACACTATGGTGTATAGTTTAGTTTACACTTTTCCACATGACATTACCTGGCTGGAAAGTTTAAATTTCACATAGTTTTCTATCGAATTGGCACTTGACAACAATGCAAGTGTCAAACAACGTGTAAAAAATCAGTGTACAAATAGCAAAGTTCAATCGGTAAGAACCTTGCTACATGAACAACACACTTTAGTTTACGCTTTGCCGCATGACATTACTCAGTTGGACAGTTTAAATTTCAAACAGTTTTCCCATTCAATTGACACTTGACAACAATGCAAGTATCATATAACGTGCCGAAAATCAGTGTACAAATAGGAAAGTTCAATCGGTAAGAACCTTGCTATATGAACACTATGGTGTATACTTTAGTTTGCACTTTGCCACGTGACATTACCCGGTTGGACAGTTTAAATATCATACAATTTTTTCATCCAATTGACACTTGATAACAATGCAAGTGTCAAACAATGTGTCGAAAATTAGTGTACAAATTGATAAGAACCTTGTTACATGAACACGTGGCGTTACCCTACTTGACAGTTTACACCAGGGTAATGTCAAAAATCATAAAGTATACTTTAGTTTACATTTTAACACGTGGCATTACCCTGGTGGACAGTTTAAATTTCAAATAGTTTTACAATACAATTGACACTTGATAACAATTCAAGTATCAAATAACGTGCCCACAATCTGTGTACAAATTGCAAAGTTCAATCGGTAAGAACCTTACTACATGTACACTATGGTGTAAATTTTAGTTTACACTTTGCCATGTGACATTACCCCGTTGGATTGTTCAAATATCAAACAGTTTTACCATTGAATTGACACTTGACAATAATCCAAGTATTAAAGAACGTGTCATAAATCAGTGTACAAATAGCAAAGTTCGATCGGTTAGAACCTTGCTACATGTACACTATGGTGTACACACTTTAGTTTACACCTTGGCGCGTGACATTATCCTATTGAACAATTTAAATTAAAATAGTTTCCAATCCAATTGACACATAACAACAATGCAAGTGTTAAACAACGTGTCAAAAATAGTGTACAAAGAGCAAAATTCAATCGGTATGAACCATGCTACATGTATATTATGGTGTACACTTTAGTTTACACTTTGCCACATGACATTACCCTGTTGGACGGTTTAAATTTCAAATAGCTTTTCCATCCAATTGACACTTGACAACAATGCAAGTGTCAAAAATTAGTGTGCAAATAGCAAAGTTCAATCGATAAAGACCGTGCTACATGTGCACTATGGTGTATACTTTAGTTTACACTTTAACACATGGCATTACCCTGTTGGACAGTTTAAATTTCAAAAAGTTTTTCCATCCAATTGTTTCTTGACAACAATGCAAGTGTTAAACAACGTGCTAAAAACCAATATACAAATAGCAAAGTTCAATCGGTAAGCACCTTGCTACATGTACACTATGATGTACACTTTAGTTTACACTTTTCCAGATGACATTACCCTATTGGATAGTTTAAATTTCAAATAGTTTTTCCATCCAATTGACACTTGACAACAATGCAAGTATCAAACAACTTGAAAAAAATCAAAGTACAAATGACAAAGTTCAATCTGTAAGGACCATGCTATATGACAACAATGCAAGTGTCAAAGAACGTGTCCAAAATTAGTGTACAAATAGCGAAGCTCAATCGGTTAGAACCTCGCTACATGTACACGATGGTGTACACACTTTAGTTTACACCTTAGCACGTGACATTACCCCGTTGAACAGTTTGAATTTCAAACAGTTTTCCAATCCAATTGACAATTGACAACAATACAAGTGTCAAAAAAAGGTCAAATATCAGTGTACAAATAGTGAAGTTCAATCTGTAAGGACCATGCTACAAGCACACTATGGTGTACACTTTAGTTTACACTTAACACGTGGCATTGCACTATTTGACAGTTTAGATTTCTAACAGTTTTTCCATGCAATTGACACTTGACAACAATGCAAATGTCAAACAACATGTCGAAAATTAGTGTACAAATAGCAAAATTCAATTGGTAAAAACCTTGCTACATGTACATTATGGTGTACACTTTAGTTTACACTTTGCCACGTGAGATTACCCTATTTGAAAGTTTAAATTTCAAACAGTTTTCCAATCCAATTGACACTTGAAAATAATGCAAGTGCCAAACAACATGTTAAAACTCAGTGTACAAATAGTAAAGATCAACAGATAAGGATCGTGCTACATGCACACAGTGGTGTACACTTGAGTTTACACTTTGCCACATGACATTGCTCTGTTGGACAGTTTAAATTTGAAATAGTTTTCCAATCCAATTGTCACTTGACAACAATGCAACTATCAAGCAACATGTCGAAAATCATTGTACAAATAGCAAAGTTCAATCGATAATATCCTTGCTACATGAACACTATGGTGTACACTTTAGTTTACACTTTGTCATGTGACATTACCCTGTTGGACAATTAAAATTTCAAATAGTTTTCCCATCCAATTGACATTTGACAGCAATGCAAGTGTCGAACAACGTGTCAAAAATCAGTGTACAAATAGAAAAGTTCAATCATTAAGAACCGTGCTACATGAACACTATGGTGTACACTTTAGTTTACACTTTAACACGTGGCATTGCCCTGTTGGACTATTTAAATTTCAAATAGTTTTCCCATAGAATTGTCACTTGACAACTATTCAAGTATCAAACAACGTGCCCAAAATCAGTGTACGAATAGCAAAGTTCAATCGGTAAGAACCTTGCTACATGAAAACTATGGTGTACACTTTAGTTTACCCTTTGCAATATGACATTACCCGGTTGGACATTTTAAATTTCAAGCAGTTTTCCCATCCAATTGACATATGACAACAAT
The DNA here is from genome assembly GCF_002742605.1 of Olea europaea var. sylvestris. NCBI lineage: Eukaryota > Viridiplantae > Streptophyta > Magnoliopsida > Lamiales > Oleaceae > Olea > Olea europaea. The sequence continues at coordinate 734,658 of NW_019265079.1, forward strand.
GCAAGTGTCAAACAACGTGTCAAAAATCAGTGTATAAATAGCAAAGTTCAATTGGTAAGGACCATCCTACATGTACACTATGGTGTGTACTTTAGTTTACACTTTGCTAGGTGACATTACCACGTCGGACAATTTAAACAGCAAATAGTTGTCCCATCCAATTAACCCTTGAAAATAATGCAAGTGTCAAACAACGTGTCAAAAATTAGTGTACAAATAGAAAAGTTCAATTTGTACGAACCATGCTACATGTACACTATCGTGTACACTTTAGTTTACACTTTGCCACATGACATTACCCTGCTGGACAATTTAAATTTCAAACAGTTTTTCCATCTAATTAACACTTGACTACAAAGTGACTGTCAAACAACGTGTCAAAAATCAGTATAGAAATAGCAAAGTTCAATAGGTAAGGACCGTGCTACATGTACACTGTGCTGTAAACTTGAGTTTACACTGTGCCATGTGATATTACCCTGTTGGACAATTTTAAATTTCAAATATTTTTCCCATCCAATTGTCACTTGACAACAATACAACTGTCAAACATCAGGGTGCAAATAGTAAAGTTCAATCGGTAAGCACATTGCTGCATGTACATTAGGGTGTACACTTTAGTTTACACTTTTTCATGTGACATTACCCTGTTGGACAGTTTAAATTTCAAACAGTTTTCCCATCTAATTGACACATGATAACAATGCAAATGTCAAACAACATACCAAAAATTAGTGTACAAATATCAGAGTTCAATCGGTAAGGACCATGCTGCATGTACACTGTAGTGTATAATTAGTTTACACTTTAACACGTGCCATTACCCTGTTGGATAGTTTAAAATTCAAACAATTTTCCCATCCTTGACACATGATAACAATGCAAGTGTCAAACAACGTGTCAAAAATCAGTGTACAAATAGCAAAGTTCAATCGGTAATATCCTTGCTACATGAGCACTATGGTGCACACTTTAGTTTACACTTTGTCACGTGACATTACCCTGTTGGAAAGTTTAAATTTCAAACAGTTTTCCCATCCGATTGACACTGGACAGCAATGCAAGTGTCGAACAACGTGTCGAAAATCAGTGTACAAATAGAAAAGTTCAATCGTTAAGAACCGTGCTACATGAAAGCTATGGTGTACACTTTAGTTTACACTTTAACACGTGGCATTACCCTGTTGGATTATTTAAATTTCAAATAGCTTTCCCATCAAATTGTCACTTGACGACTATTCAAGTATCAAACAACGTGCCCAAAATCAGTGTACGAATAGTAAAGTTCTATCGTTAAGAACCTTGCTACATGAAAACTATGGTGTACACTTTAGTTTACCCTTTAGAACATGACATTACCCGGTTGGACAGTTTAAATTTCAAGCATTTTTCCTATCCAATTGACGTATGACAACGATGCAAGTGTCCGACAACGTGTCAAAAATTAGTGTATAAATAGCAAAGTTCAATTGGTAAGGACCATCCTACATGTACACTATGGTGTGTACTTTAGCTTACACTTTGCCACCTGACATTGTCACGTTGGACAGTTTATACATCAAACAGTTTTCCCATCCAATTGATCCTTGAAAACAATGCAAGTGTCAAACAACGTATCAAAAATTAGTGTACAAATAGAAAAGTTCAATTGGTACGAACCATGCTACATGTACACTATGGTGTACACTTTAGTTTACACTTTGCCATGTGATATTACCCTGTTGGACAATTTTAAATTTCAAATAGTTTTTCCATCCAATAGTCACTTGACAACAATGCAACTGTCAAACATCAGGGTGCAAATAGCAAAGTTCAATCGGTAAGCACATTGCTGCATGTACACTATGGTGTACACTTTACTTTACACTTTTCCACGTGACATTACCCTGTTGGACACTTTAAATTTCAAACAGTTTTTCCATCCAATTGACACATGATAACAATGCAAGTGTCAAACAACATGCCAAAAATCAGTGTACAAATAGCAAAGTTCAATCAGTAAGGACCATGCTACATGTACACTGTAGTCTATAATTAGTTTACACTTTAACAAGTGGCATTAACCTGTTGGACAGTTTAAATTTCAAATAGTTTTTCCATCCTTGACACATGATAACAATGCAAGTGTCAAACAACGTGTCAAAAATCAGTGTACAAATAGCAAACTTCAATCGATAAGGACCATGCTACATGTACACTATGGTGTATAATTTAGTTTACACTTTTACATGTGCCATTACCCTATTGTATAGTTTAAATTTCAAATAGTTTTCCCATCCAATTGTCACTTGACAACGATTGAAGTATCGAACAACGTTCCCAAAATCAGTGTACGAATAGGAAAGTTCAATCTGTAAGAACCTTGCTACATGAATACTATGATGTACACTTTAGTTTACACTTTGCCACATGACATTACCCGGTTGGACAGTTTAAATTTTACATAGTTTTCCCAACAAATTGAAACTAGACAACAATGCAAATGTCAAACAACGTGTCAAAAATCAGTGTACAAATATCAAAGTTCAATCGGTAAGAACCTCGCTACGTAAACACTGTGGTCTACACTTTAGTTTACACTTTGCCACATGGCATTACCCAGTTGGACAGTTTAATTTTCAAACAGTTTTTCCAACCATTTGACACTTGACAACAATGCAAGTGTCAAACTACATGTCGAAAATCAATGTACAAATAGCAACGTTCAATCGGTAGGATCCTTGCTACCTGAACACTATGATGTACACTTTAGTTTACACTTTGCCACGTGACATTACCCTGTTGGATAGTTTAAAGTTTAAACAGTTTTCCCATCCAATTGACACTTGACAACAATGCGAGTGTCAAATAGCGTGTCGAAAATCAGTGTACAAATAGCAAAGTTCAATCGATAAGAACCGTGCTACATGAACACTATGGTGTACACTTTAGTTTACACTATGCCACGTGACATTGGCCGGTTGGACAGTTTAAATTTCTAATAGTTTCCCATCCAATTGACACTTGACAACGATGCAAGTGTCAAAGAACCTTACTACATGAACACTATGGTGTATACTCCAGTTTACACTTTAACACGTGGCATTACCCTGTTGGACAATTTAAATTTCAAATAGTTTTCCCATCCAATTGGCATTTGACAACAATTCAAGTATCAAACAACGTACCCAAAATCTGTGTACAAATAGCAAAGTTCAATCGATAAGAACCTTGCTACATGTACACTATAGTGTACACTTTAGTTTACACTTTGAAACGTGACATTACCCCGTTGGATTGTCTAAATATCAAATAGTTTTCCCATCCAATTGACACTTGACAACAATGCAAGTTACAAACAACGTACCAAAAATTGGCATACAAATAGCAAAGTTCAATCGGTATGAACCTTACTACATGAACACTATGGGGTACAATTTAGTTTACACTTTTCCACGTGACATTACTCTATTGGAAAGTTTAAATTTCACACATTTTTTTCCATCTAATTGACAATCGACAACAATGCAAGTTTCAAACAACGTTTCAAAAATCTATGTACAAATAGAAAAGTTCAATAGGTAAAACCTTGCGACATGTACACTATTGTATATACTTTAATTTACACTTTAACACATGGCATTACCCTGTGGGATAGTTAAAATTTAAAATAGTTTTCACATCCAATTGACACCTGACAATAATTCAAGTGTCAAACAATGTGCCCAAAATCAGTGTACAAATAGCAAAGTTCAATCTGTAAGAACCTTACTAAATATACACTATGGTGCATACTTTAGTTTACACTTTGCCACATGACATTATCCCGTTGGATAGTTTAAATTACAAAAAGTTTTTCCATCCAATTGACAATTGGAAACAATGCAAGTGTCAAACAACGTGTCAAAAATTAGCGTACAAATAGCAAAGTTTATTCTGTAAGAATCTTGCTACATGTACATTATGGTGTACACTTTAGTTTACACTTTGCCACGTAACATTACCCTATTGGACAGTTTAAATTTCAAATAGTTTTCGAATCCAATTGATACTTAACAATAATGTAAGTGTCAAACAACATGTTAAAACTCAGTGTACAAATAGCAAAGTTCATTAGGTAAGGTCCGTGCTACATACACACTGTGGTGTACTTTAGAGTTTACACTTTGCCACGTGACACTACCATGTTGGACAATTTAAATTTCAAACAATTTTCCTATCCAATTGTCACTTGACAATGATGTAAGTTTCAAACAACGTGTCAAAAATCAATGTACAAATAGCAAAGTTCAATGAGTAAGAACCTTGCTACATTAACAATATAGCACACACTTTAGTTTGCACTTTGCCACGTGACATTACTCGGTTGGACAGTTTAAATTTCAAACAGTTTTCTCATCCAGTTGACACTTGACAACAATTTAAGTGTCAAACAACGTGCCCCAAATCAGTGTACAAATGGCAAAGTTCAATCTGTAAGAACCTTGCTACATGTACACTATGGTCTACACTTTAGTTTATAGTTTACCACATAACAATACCCCGTTGGACAGTTTAAATTTCAAAAAAATTTCCCATCCAATTGACACTTGGCAACAATGCAAGTGTCAAACAACGTGTCAAAAATCAGTTTACAAATAGCAAAGTTCAATCAGTAAGAACCTTGCTACATGTACACTACGGTGTACACTTTAGTTTACACTTTGCCACATGACATTACCTCATTGGACAGTTTAAATTACAAAATGTTTTTCCTTCCAATTGACACTTGGAAACAATGCAAGTGTCAAACTACGTGTCAAAAATCAGTGTACAAATAGCAATATTCATTCGATAAGAACCTTGCTACATGTACACTATGGTGTACACTTTCGTTTACACTTTGCCACATGACATTACCATGTTGGATAGTTTAAATTTCAAATAGTTTTAGAATCCAATTGACACTTGACAATAATGCAAGTGTCAAACAACGTGTTAAAACTCAATTTACAAATAGCAAAGTTCAATAGGTAAGGTCCGTGCTACATATACACGGTGGTGTACTCGACATTACCTTGTTGGACCGTTTAAATTTCAAATAGTTTTCCTATCCAATTGTCACTTGACAATGATGCAAGTTTCAAACAACGTGTCAAAAATCAGTGTACAAATAGCAAAGTTCAATCGGTAAAAACCTTGCTATTAACACTATGGTGTACACTTTAGTTTGCACTTTACCACGTGATATTACCCAGTTGGACAATTTAAATTTCAAACAGTTTTCCCATCCAAC
>NW_019265079.1:740408-755610 GCF_002742605.1 Olea europaea var. sylvestris
CCCCTATCCATGCCATAAGAGAAAGAGATATCCTTCATTTCTACAAACACTTATACATTTATAAAGAGAGAGCAAAACCGAAAAATTAAGGAAGGAAAAAGGAATTGAACTAAACTCTTCCAACTTGCTTTTCAATCGAAGATTCAAAGATTTACGGTAAAATACCTTCTATGCTTATGTGGTATGATTTTCATGGTAATATTTACGCTTAAGTTATGCATGAAAAACCAAAGTATGTTAATGGTGGAGAAATCCACAAATGTTATGATTATGGTGGAGAAATCCACAAATGTTAGATATATCTATGCCTTAGGACAAGTCCGAAGGGCACCGGCATGTCGGAATATGGAAGTATGGGTTTGATTGCTTTCTTTGGTGTAGTATTATCATGATAAATGTTCAAGCATGGTATCTTACTGAGTATTTCCTTATACTCAAAGTATGTTATGCTAAACTTTTCAGATCCATGACCATTTGAATTGATGGAAGTTAGTTGGCTTACGCGATGATGGATTAAGGACAACGAAGTTTTGTACCGAAAGTTTTCTTTTGTGTGTTTTGTTCGATGGCAGTTTTTACATCTATTTTTCTTATGGTATTATGTAAAAATATGAACATGGAATGATGTATTATGGTATTAATAGTAAATTTTGTAATTATATCTTTCATGTTATGTTAAGAGACGTTTTTATAGTTTATTTTCCTTGCAAGTGATAAAAGGCAGAAACGGGACAGTTTTGGAGTCAATTTCAAAATGATGTTTCTAACTCTATAAATGTCCATTTTAAATTATAAAAATATGTCTGTTTTCCCCTTTGAGTTTTCTAAGTATGGCCGCAAGAAATACTCAATTTGGATATATATGGCCTGAGTTTTCAAGGTTTTAATGTCCAAAGGTCAATCTGGATCTCCTGTGAAATACTTCACTGTTTTCAGTAAAACGTTTATATCATATGATCTTGGAAAATTTTCATATTTTAACCTAGAAAACTACTTGAAATTATCTTTCTAATACCACAAATTTCGTAGAAAATGGAGTTGGGATGAAATTTATAAAAATTGTCAAACTTACTGCCCCAACTAATCTTGACAGTGCCAAGGCCGTATATGTGAAGCATAATTCCTTGTCGGTGTGCACTTTTATCGGCCATCAAATTTTATAAGAATTATGTTACCAAGTTGAAAATAAGTTTTTAACATGTAATATTTCTATTTAAGAATATTTACATGTACCAAAGGTAAAAGTTATTATGTAAAGTACGTGGCCCTCGAAACTTAAGTTCGGGGCGTCACAGTTTAAATCTCAAAATTTTTTCCCATCCAATTAACACTTGGCAATAATGCAAGTGTCAAACAAGGTGTCAAAAATCCGTGTACAAATAGCAAAGTTCAATCGGAAAGAACTTTGCTACATGTACAGTATGGTGTACATTTAGTTTACAGTTTGCCACGTGATATTACGTCGTTGGACAATTTGAATTTCACACAGTTTTCTCATCCAATTGACATTTGACAACAACGTAAGTTTCAAACAACGTGTCGAAAATTAGTGTACAAATACCAAAGTTCAATCAGTAAGAACCTTGCTACAAGAACACTATGGTCTATACTTTAGTTTACACTTTGCCACGTGACATTACCCGGTTGGACAGTTTAAATTTCAAACAATTTTTCTAACCAATTGACACTTGACAACAATGCAAGTGTCAAACTAAATGTCGAAAATCAGTGTACAAATAACAAAGTTCAATCGGTAAGATCCTTACTACATGAACACTAAGGTGTACACTTTAGTTTACACTTTGCCACGTGACATTAGCCGGTTGGACAGTTTAAATTTCTAACAGTTTTCCCATCCAATTGACACCTGACAACAATGCAAGTGTCAAACTATATGTCGAAAATCAGTGTACAAATAGCAAAGTTCAATCAGTAAGAACCTTGCTATGTGAACACTATGGTGTATACTTTAGTTTACATTTTAACACATGGCATTACCCTGTTAGACAGTTTAAATTTCAAATAGTTTTCCCATCCAATTGACACTTGGCAACAATTCAAGTATCAAACAACGTACACAAAATCTGTGTACAAATAGCAAATTTCAATCGGTAAGAATCTTTCTACATGTACACTTTATTTTACACTTTGCCACGTGACATTACCCCTTTAGATTGTGTAAATATGAAACAGTTTTCCCATCCAATTGACACTTGACAACAATGTAAGTGTCAAACAACGTGCCAAAAATCGATGTACAAAAAACAAATTTCAATCGGTATGAACCTTGCCACATGAACACTATGGGGTACAGTTTAGTTTACACTTTTCCACATGATATTACCCTATTGGAAAGTTTAAGTTCCACACAATTTTTCCATCGAATTGACACTTGACAACAATGCAAGTGTCAAACAACGTGTCCAAAATCAGTATACAAATAGAAAAGTTCAATAAGTAAAAACCTTGCGACATAAACACTATTGTATATAATTTAGTTTACACTTTAACACATGGCATTACCCTGTTGGACAGTTTAAATTTCAAATAGTTTTCCTATCCAATTGACACCTGACAATAATTCAAATATCAAACAACGTGCCCAAAATCAGTGTACAAATAGCAAAGTTCAATTGGTAAGAACCTTTCTACATGTACACTATGGTGTACACTTTAGTTTACACTTTGCCACATGACATTACCCCGTTGGACAGTTTAAATCTCAAAAAGTTTTCCCACTAATACTTGGTAACAATGCAAGTGTCAAACAACGTGTCAAAAATTAGTGTACAAATAGCAAAGTTCATTTGGTAAGAACCTTGCTACATGTACACTATGGTGTACACTTTAGTTTACACTTTACCAAGTGACATTACCCTATTGGACAGTTTAGATCGAAATAGTTTTCCAATCTGATTGACACTTGACAGTAATGAAAGTTTCAAACAGCGTGTTAAAACTTAGTGCACAAATAGCAAAGTTCAATAGGTAAGGTCCGTGCCACATATACACTATGGTGTACACTAGAGTTTACACTTTGCCACGTGACATTACCATGTTGGACAGTTTAAATTCCAAACAATTTTCCTATCCAATTGTCACTTGACAATGATGCAAGTGTCAAACAACGTGTCAAAAATCAGTGTACAAATAGCAAAGTTCAATCGCTAAGAACCTTGCTACATTAACACTATGGTGTACACTTTAGTTTGCACTTTGCCAGGTGACATTACCCGGTTGGACAGTTTAAATTTCAAACAGTTTTCCCATCCAACTGACACTTGACAAAAATACAAGTGTGAAACAACGTGTTAAAACTCAGGGTACAAATAGCAATGTTCAAAAGGTAAGGACCATACTACATATACACTGTGGTATACACTTGAGTTTACACTTTGCCACGTTACATTACCATATTGGACAGTTTAAATTTCAAGCAGTTTTTCCATCCAATTGTCACTTGACAACAATACAAGTGTAAATCAGTACACAAATAGCAAAGTTCAATCGGTTAGAACTTTGCTACATGAACACTATGGTGTACACTTTAATTTACACTTTGTCACATGACATTACCCTGTTAGAATGTTTAAATTTCAAATAGTTTTCCCATCCAATTGACACTTGACAATAATGCAAATGTCAAACAACGTGTCAAAAATCAGTGTACAAATAGCAAAGTTCAATCGGTAAGGACCTTGCTACATGTACACTATGGTGTACACTTTAGTTTACACTTCGCCACGTGACATTACCATGTTGGACAATTTAAATTTCAAACAGTTTTCCCATCTAATTGACACTTCACAACAATGCAAGTCTCAAACGAGTCAAAAATCAGTATACAAATAGCTAAGTTCAATCGGTAAGAACCTTGCTGTATGTACACTATGGTGTACACTTTAGTTTACACTTTGCCACGTGACATTACCCTGTCATATAGTTTAAATTTCAAATAGTTTTCCCATCTAATTGACACTTGACAATAAGTCAAGTGTCAAACAACGTGCCCAAAATCTGTGTACAAATAGTAAAATTCAATCGGTAAGAACCTTGCTACATACAGACTATGGTGTACGCTTTAGTTTACACTTTGGCACGTGACATTACGCCATTTGACAGTTTGAATTTCAAACAATTTTCCCATCCAATTGTCATTTAACGACAATGCAAGTGTCAAACAACGTGTCAAAATCAGTGTACAAATGGGAATGTTCAATTGGTAAGAACCTTGCTCCATGACCGCTACGATGTACACTTCAGTTTACACCTTACCACGTGGCATTACCCAGTTGGACAATTTAAATTTCAAACAATTTTCCCATCCAATTGACACTTAACGACGATGCAAGTGTCAAACAACGTGTCAAAATCAGTGTACAAATGGGAATGTTCAATTGGTAAGAACCTTGCTCCATGACCGCTACGATGTACACTTCAGTTTACACCTTACCACGTGGCATTACCCAGTTGGACAATTTAAATTTCAAACAATTTTCCCATCCAATTGACACTTAACGACGATGCAAGTGTCAAACAACGTGTCAAAATCAGTGTACAAATGGGAATGTTCAATTGGTAAGAACCTTGCTCCATGACCGCTACGATGTACACTTCAGTTTACACCTTACCACGTGGCATTACCCAGTTGGACAATTTAAATTTCAAACAATTTTCCCATCCAATTGACACTTAACGACGATGCAAGTGTCAAACAACGTGTCAAAATCAGTGTACAAATGGGAATGTTCAATTGGTAAGAACCTTGCTCCATGACCGCTACGATGTACACTTCAGTTTACACCTTACCACGTGGCATTACCCAGTTGGACAATTTAAATTTCAAACAATTTTCCCATCCAATTGACACTTGACATTGACACATGATAACAGTTCAATTGGTAAGAACCTTTCTACATGTACACTATGGTGTACACTATAGTTTACACGTTTCCATGTGACATTACTCTGTTGGACAGTTTAAATTTCAAATAATTTTCCCATCCAATTGACACATGATAACAACGCAATTGTCAAACAACATGTAAAAAATTAGTGTACAAATAGCAAAGTTCAATCGGTAAGGACCATGCTACATGTACACTATGGTGTATACTTTAGTTTACTCTTTAACGCATGGCATTACCTGATTGGACAGTTTAAGTTTCAAATAGTTTTCCCATCCAATTGACACATGATAACAATGCAAGTGTCAAACAACGTGTCAAATATCTGTGTACAAATAGCGAAGTTCAATCGGTAAGGACCATTCTACATGTACATTGTGGTGTATACTTTTGTTTACCCTTTAACACGTGGCATTACCCGATTGGACAGTTTAAATTTCAAATAGTTTTCACATCCAATAGACACTTGACAACAATAAAAGTGTCAAACAACGTGCCCAAAATTAGCGTAGAAATAGCAAGGTTCAATCGTAAAGAACTTTGCTATATGTACACTGTGTTGTACACTTTAGTTTGCACTTTACCACATGACATTACCCTATTGGATTGTTTAAATTTCACACAAATTTTCCATCCAATTGACACTAGACAACAACGTGTCAAAAATCAATGTACAAATAACAAAGTTCAATCGGTAAGGACCTTTCTACATGAACATTATGGTGTACAATTTAGTTTACACTTTGCCACGTGAAATTACTCGGCTTGACAGTTTATATTTCAAATAGTTTTTCCATCCAATTGACACTTGACAACAACACAAGTTTCAAACAACGTGTCGAAAATTAGTGTACAAATAGGAAATCTCAATTGGTAAGAACGTTGCTACATGAACACTATGGTGTACACTTTAGTTTACACTTTGCCACGTGACATTACCCGGTTGGACAGTTTAAATTTCAAATAGTTTTCTCGACCAATTGACACCTGACAACAATGCAAGTGTCAAACTACGTGTCGAAAATCAGTGTACAAATAATAAAGTTCAATCGGTAAGAACCTTGCTACATGAACACTATAGCGTACACTTTTGTTTACACTTTGCCACGTGACATTCCCCTATTGGACAGCTTAAACTTCAAACTATTTTCCCATCCAATTGACACTTGACAACAATCCAAGTATCAAACAACGTGTCCAAAATCTGTGTACAAAGGACAAAGTTCAATCGGTAAGAACCATTCTACATGGACACTATGGTGTACACATTAGTTTACACTTTTCAACGTAACATTACCCCATTAGAAAGTTTAAATTTCACACAGTTTTTCCATCGAATTGACACTTAAATGCAAGTATCAAACAACGTATCAAAAATCAGTGTACAAATAGTAAAGTTCAATCGGTAAGAACCTTCAGACATGTACACTATGGGATATACTTTAGTTTACACTTTAACACGTGGCACTACCCTATTGGACAGTTTAAATCTCAAATAGTTTTTCCATCCAATTGACACTTGACACAAACAACATGCCCAAAATCAGTTTACAAATAGCAAAGTTCAATCGGTAAGAACCTTCAGACATGTACACTATGGGATATACTTTAGTTTACACTTTAACACGTGGCACTACCCTATTGGACAGTTTAAATCTCAAATAGTTTTTCCATCCAATTGACACTTGACACAAACAACATGCCCAAAATCAGTTTACAAATAGCAAAGTTCAATCGGTAAGAACCTTCAGACATGTACACTATGGTATATTCTTTAGTTTACACTTTTCAACGTAACATTACCCCATTAGAAAGTTTAAATTTCACACAATTTTTCCATCGAATTGACACTTGAAAACAATGCAAGTATCAAACAACGTGTCAAAAATCAGTGTACAAATAGCAAAGTTCAATCGGTAAGAACCTTCAGACATGTACTCTATGGTATATACTTTAGTTTACACTTTAACACGTGGTACTACCTTGTTGGACAGTTTAAATTTCAAATAGTTTTTCCATCCAATTGACACTTGACACAAACAACATGCCCAAAATCAGTTTACAAATAGCAAAGTTCAATAGGTAAGAACCTTGCAACATGTACCCTGTGGTGTACACTTTAGTTTACACTTTGCCACAAGACATTACCCCATCGGACAGTTTATATTTCAAATAAATTTTCCATCCAATTGACACTTGACAACAATGTAAGTGTCAAATAACATGTCAAAAATCAGTGTATAAATAGTAAAGTTCAATCGGTAAGAACCTTGCTTCATGTACACTATGGTGTACACTTTAGTTTACGCTTTGCCACGTGACATTACCCTATTGGAAAGTTTAAATTTCAAATAGTTTTCCAATCCAATTGACACTTGACAATAATGCAAGTGTCAAACAATGTGTTAAAACTCAGTGTACAAATTATAAAGTTCAATCAATAAAAACCTTGCTACATGAACACTATGGTGTACACTTTAGTTTACACTTTGCCACGTGATATTACCCAGTTGGACAGTTTAAATTTCAAACAATTTTCCCATGCAATTGACACTTGTTAATAATACAAGTGTCAAACAACATGTTAAAACTCGGAGTACAAATATCAATGTTCAATAGGTAAGGACCATGCTGCATATACAATATGGTATACACCTTAGTTTACACTTTTGAACGTAACATTACCCTATTGGAAAGTTTAAATTTCACACAGTTTTTCCATTGAATTGACACTTGAAAACAATGCAAGTATCAAACAATGTGTCAAAAATCAGTGTACAAATAGGAAAGTTCAATCGGCAAGAACCTTGAGACATGTACTCTATGGTTTATACTTTAGTTTGCACTTTAACACGTGGCACTACCTAGTTGGATAGTTTAAATTTCAAATAGTTTTCCCATCCAATTGACACTTGACACAAACAACATGCCCAAAATCAGTTTACAAATAGCAAAGTCCAATAGGTAAGAACCTTGCTACATGTACCTCGTGGTGTACACTTTAGTTTACACTTTGTCTCATGACATTACCCCATTGGAATGTTTAAATTTCAAACAGTTTTCCCATCCAATTGACACTTGACAACAATGTAAGTGTCAAATAACGTGTCAAAAATCAGTGTACAAATAGTAAAACTCAATCGGTAAGAACCTTGCTACATGTACACTATGGTGTACACTTTAGTTTACGCTTTGCCACGTGACATTACTCTATTGGAGAGTTTAAATTTCAAATGGTTTTCCAATCCAATTGACACTTGATAATAATGCAAGTGTCAAATAATGTGTTAAAACTCAGTGTACAAATTATGAAGTTCAATCGGTAAAAACCTTGCTACATGAACACTATGGTGTACACTTTAGTTTACACTTTGCCACGTGATATTACCCGGTTGAACAATTTAAATTTCAAACAGGTTTCCCAGGTAATTGACACTTGGTAATAATAAAAGTGTCAAACAACATGTTAAAACTCAGAGTACAAATATCAATGTTCAATAGGTAAGGAACATACTACATATACACTATGTTGTACACCTTAGTTTAGACTTTTCAACGTAACATTACCCTATTGGAAAGTTTAAATTTCACACAGTTTTTCCATCGAATTGACACTTGAAAATAATGAGCATGTCAAACAACGTGTCAAAAATTAGTGTACAAATAGCAAAGCGCAATCAGTAAGAAACGTGCTACATGTATACTATGGTGCTTAATTCAGTTTACCCTTTGCCACGTGACATTACCCTGTTGGACAGTTTAAATTTCAAGTAGTTTTCCCATCGAATTGACACTTGACAACAATGCAAGTGTCAAACAACGTGTAAAAAATTAGTTTACAAATAGAAAAGTTTAATCGGTAAGAACCTTACGACATGTACACTATGGTGTTTAATTTAGTTTGCACTTCGCCACGTGACATTATCCTATTGGACAGTTTAAATTTCAAATAGTTTTCCATCCAATTGACAATTGAAAATAATGCAAGTGTCAAACAACGTGTCAAAAATCAGTATACAAATAGCAAAGTTCAATCGGTAAGAACCTTGCGACATGTACACTGTGGTGTACACTTTAGTTTACACTTTGCCACGTGGCATTACCCAACTCAATAGTTTAAATTTCAAACAATTTTTCCATTCAATTGACACTTAACAACAATGCAAGTGTCAAATAACGAGTCGAAAATCAGTGTACAAATAGCAAAATTCAATCAGTAAGAACCTTGCGACATGTACTTTATGGTGTACACTTTAGTTTACACTTTGCCGCTACATATTGCCCTATTGGATGGTTTAAATTTCAAATAATTTTCCCATCCAATTGACACTTGAAAACAATGTAAGTGTCAAACAACGTGTCAAAAATTAGTGCATAAATAGCAAAGTTCAATCAGTAAGAACCTTGCGACATGTATACTATGGTTTAAATTTCAAACAAAGTTTAAATTTCAAACAATTTTTCCATCCAATTGACACTTGACAACACTAAAAGTGTCAAACAATGTGTCAAAAATCAGTGTACAAAAGCAAAGTTCAATGGGTAACGATCGTGCTACATGTAGACTATGGTGTACACTTTAGCTTACACATTGCCACGTGATTTTACCCTGTTGGAGAGTTTAATTTTCAAACAGTTTTCTCATCCAATTGACACTTGACAACAATGCAAGTGTCAAACAATTTGTAAAAATTAGTGTACAAATACACCATAATGTGCCTGTCGTAAGGTTCTTACCGATTGAACTTTGGTACTGTAGTGAGGTTCTTATCGATTGAACTTTGCAATTTTTACACTAATTTTTGACACGTTGTTTGACACTTACATTATTTTCAAGTGTCAATTGGATGGAGAAACTGATTGAAATTTAAACTGTCCAACGGGGTAATGTCACGTGGCAATGAGTATACTAAAATGTACACCATAGTGTACATGTACCAAAGTTCTTACCGATTGAACTTTGCTATTTGTACACTGATTTTTGACACGTTGTTTGACACTTGCATTGTTGTTAAGTGTCAATTGGATGAGAACACTGTTCAAAATTTAAACTGTCGAATAGGGTAATGTTACGTGACAAAGTGTAAACTAAAGTGTACAACATAGTGTACATGTAGCAAGGTTCTTACCGTTTGAACTTTGCTATTTGTACACTAATTTTGGACACGTTGTTTGACACATGAATTGCTGTCAAGTGTTAATTGGATGGGAAAACTACTTGAAATTTAAACTATCCAACAAGGTAACATCACGTGACCAAGGGTAAACTAAATTAAACACCATAGTGTACATGTAGCACGTTCCTTACCGATTGAACTTCGCTATTTGTACACTGATTTTTGACACGTTGCTTGACACTTGCATTGTTTTCATATGTCAACTGGATGGAAACATGGTTTGAAATTTAAACGGCCAAATAGGTTAATTTCACGTGACAGAGTGTAAACTAAAGTGTACACCATATTGTACATGTCGCAAGGTTCTTACCGATTTAACTTTGCTATTTGTACACTGATTTTTGACACGTTGTTTAACACTTGCAATGTTGTCCTGTGTAAATTGGATGGGAAAACAGCTTGAAATTTAAACTGTCCAATAGGATAATGTCACGTGGCAAAGTGTAATCTAATGTGTACACCATAGTGTACATGTAGCAAGGTTCTTACCGATTGAACTTTGCTATTTGTACACTGATTTTTGACACGCTGTTTGACACTTGCATTGTTGTCAAGGGCCAATTGGATGGGAAAACTTCTATTTGTACACTAATTTTTGACACGTTGTTTGACACTCGCATTGTTGTCAAGTGTCAATTAGATGGGAAAAGCATTTGAAATTTAAACTGTTCAACAGGGTAATGACATATGGCAAAGTGTAAACTAAAGTGCACGCCATAGAGTACATGTTGCAAGGCTCTTATCGATTGAACTTTGCTATTTGTATAGTGATTTTTAACACTTTGTTTGACACTTGCATTGTTGTCAAGTGTCAATTAGATGGGAAAACTAATTGAAATTTAAACTGTCCAACAGGGTAATGTGACCTTACAAAGTGTAAACTAAAGTTTGCACCATAGTGTACATATCGCAAGGTTCTTATCGATAGAACATTGCTAAATGTACACTGATTTTCGATATGTTGTTTGACACTTGCATTGTTGTCAAGTGTAAATAGGATGGGAAAACATTTTGAAATTTAAACTGTCCAACAGGGTAATGTTACATGGTATAGTGTAAACTAAAGTGTACACCATAGTGTACATATATCAAGGTTCTTTCAATTGAACTTTGCTATTTGTACACTAATTTTTGACATGTTGTTTGACACTTGCATTGTTGTCAAGTATCAATTGGATGGGAAAATTGTTTGAAATTTAAATTGTCAAACATGGTAATATCACGTGGCAATGTGTAAACTAAAGTGTGTACCATAGTATACATGTAGCAAGGTTCTTACTGATTGAACTTTGCTATTTGTACACTGATTTATGAGACGTTGTTTGACATTACATTGTTCTTAAGTGTCAATTGGATGGGGAAACTAATTGAAATTTAAATTGTCCAACAGGGCAATGTCTCGTGGCAAATTGTAAACTAAAGTGTACACCATTGTGTAGATGTAGCAAGGTTCTTACCAATTGAACTTTGCTATTTGTACACTAATTTTTGACACGTTGTTTGACGCTTGCATTGTTATCAAGTGTAAATGGGATGGGAAAATTGTTTGAAATTTAAACTGTCCAACAGGATAATATCACGTGGCAAAGTATAAACTAAAGTATACACCATAGTGTACATGTAGAAAGATTCTTACCGATTGAACTTTTTTATTTGTACACTAATTTTTGACACTTACGTTGTTGTGAGGTGTCAATTGGATGGAAAAACTGTTTGAAATTTGAAATGTCCAACTGGGTAATGTTACCTGGAAAAGTGTAAACTAAACTGTACACCATAGCAAACAAAAGTGTACAGCATAGTGTACATGTAGCAAGGTTCTTATCGATTGAACTTTGCTATTTGTACATTGATTTTTGACACTTACATTATTGTCAAGGGTCAAATAAATGGAAAATTGTTTAAAATTTAAACTATCCAACAAGGTAATATCACGTGGCAAAGGGTAAACTAAAGTGTACACCACAAAGAACATGTGGCAAGGTCCTTACAGATAGAATTTTGCTATTTGTACATTGATTTTTGACACTTACATTATTGTCAAGGGTCAAATAAATGGAAAATTGTTTAAAATTTAAACTATCCAACAAGGTAATATCACGTGGCAAAGGGTAAACTAAAGTGTACACCACAAAGAACATGTGGCAAGGTCCTTACAGATAGAATTTTGCTATTTGTACATTGATTTTTGACACTTACATTATTGTCAAGGGTCAAATAAATGGAAAATTGTTTAAAATTTAAACTATCCAACAAGGTAATATCACGTGGCAAAGGGTAAACTAAAGTGTATACCATAGTGTACATGTAGCAAGGTTCTTATCGATTGAACTTTGCTATTTGTACAATGATTTTTGACACTTACATTATTGTCAAGGGTCAAATAAATGGAAAATTGTTTAAAATTTAAACTATCCAACAAGGTAATATCACGTGGCAAAGGGTAAACTAAAGTGTACACCACAAAGAACATGTGGCAAGGTCCTTACAGATAGAATTTTGCTATTTGTACACAAATTTTTGACACGATGTTTGACACTTGTATTGTTGTCAAGTGTCAATTGGATGGGAAACCTATTTGAAATTTAAATTGTCCAACAGAGTAATGTCATGTGGCAAAGTGTAAACCAAAGTGTACACCATAGTGTACATGTAAAGAGATTCTTACCGATTGAACTTTGCTAGTTGTACGCTAATTTTTGACACGTTGTTTGACACTTGCACAGTTGTCAAGTGTCAAGCAGATGGAAAATCTATTTCAAATTTAAATTTTCCAACAGGGTAATGTCATGTGGCAAGGTACAAACTAAAGTGTACACCGTAGTGTACGTGTGGGAAGGTTCATAACGATTGAACTTTTCTATTTGTACACAAATTTTTGATACGTTGTTTGACACTTGAATTTTTGTCAAGTGTCCATTGGATGGAAAATCTATTTGAAATTTAAACTGTCCAACCGTGTAATGTCACTTGGCAAAGTGTAAACTAAAGTGTACACCATAGTGTACGTGTTGCACGGTCTATACCGATTAAAATTTGCTACTTGTACACTGATTTTTGACACGTTGTTTGACACTTTATTGTTGACAAGTGTCAATTGGATTGGAAAACTATTTGAAATTTAAACTATCCAACAGGGTAATGTCACCAGGCAAAGTGTAAACTAAAGTGTATATGATAATGTACATATAGCAAGGTTCTTACTGATTGAACTTTGCTATTTGTACATTGATTTTGCACACGTCGTTTGACACTTGATCTGTAGTCAAGTGTCAATTAGATGGGAAAATTGTTTGAAATTTAAACTGTTCAACGGGGTAATGTCACGTGGCAATGAGTATACTAAAATGTACACCATAGTGTACATGTAGCAAAGTTCTTACCGATTGAACTTTGCTATTTGTACACTGATTTTAGACACGTTGTTTAACACTTCCATTATTGTCAAATGTCAATTGGATGGGAAAATTGTATAAAATTTAAACTGTCCAATACGATAATGTCACGTGGCAAAGTGTAAACTAAAGTGTACACCGTAGTATACATGTGGCAAGGTTCTTACCGATTTAACTTTGCTATTTGTTCATTTATTTTGGACACGTTGTTTGAAAATTGCATTGTTGTCAAGTGTCAATTAGATGGGAAGACTATTTGAAATTTAAACTGTCCAACAGGGTAATGACACGTGGCAAAGTGTAAATTGAAGTGTACACCATAGTGTACATGTCGTACAGTTCATACCTATTGAACTTTGCTATTTGTATACTGATTCTTGACACATTGTTTGACACTTGCAATGTTGTCAAGTGTCAATTAGATGGAAAAACACTTTGAAATTTAAGCAGTCCAACAAGGTAATGTCACGTGGCAAAGTGTAAACTAAAGTGTACATGTAGTAAGGTTCTTACCGATTGAACTTTGCTATTTGTACACTAATTTTGGACACGTTGTTTGGCACTTGCTTTGTAGTCAATTGTCAAGTAGATGGGAAAATTGTTTGAAATTTAAACTGTCCAACATGGTACTGTCACGTGGAAAAGTATAAATTAAAGTGTACACCACAGTGTACATGTAGCAATGTCCCGATTGAACTTTGCTATTTGTACACTGATTTTTGAGATGTTATTTGATCGTTACGTTGTTGTCAAGTGTCAATTGGATGGAAAAAGTACTAGAAATTTATACTGCCCAGCAGGGTAGTGTCACATGGTAAAGTGTAAACTAAAGTATACTCCATAGTGTACCTATCGCAAGGTTCTTACCGATTAAACTTTGCTAGTTGTACACTGATTTTTGACACATTGTTTGACACTTGCATTGTTGTCAATGGTCAATTAGATGGGAAAACTATTTTAAATTTAAACTTTCAAACGAGGTAATGTCACGTGGTAAAGTGTAAACTAAATTGTACACCATAGTGTACGTGTAGCAAAGTTCTTACTGATTGAACTTTGTTATTTGTACACTAATTTTGGACTTGTTGTTTGACACATGCTTTGTAGTCAAGTGTCAATTAGATGGAAAAATTGTTTGAAATTTAAATTGTCCAACAGGGTAATGTCATATGGCAAAGTGTAAACTAAAGTGTACACCACAATGAACATATAGCAAGGTCTTTATAGATTGAACTTTGCTATTTGTACACAAATTTTTGACACGTTGTTTGACACTTGCATTGTTGTCAAGTGTCAATTGGATGGGAAAACTATTTAAAATTTAAATTGCCCAACTGGGTAATGTTACGTGGCAAATTGTAAACTAAAGTGTACACCATAGTGTACATGTCAAGAGGTTCTTACTGATTGAACTTTGCTATTTCTACACTAATTTTTGAGACGTTGTTTGACACTTGCATTGTTCTCAAGTGTCAATTGGATGGGGAAACTAATTGAAATTTAAACTGTCCAATAGGGTAATGTCACGTGGGAAAGTGTAAAGTAAAGTGTATACCATTGTGTAGATGTAGCAAGGTTCTTACCGATTGAACTTTGCTATTTGTATACTGATTTTTGACACGTTGTTTGACACTTGCATTCTTGTCAAGTGTCTACGAGATGAGAGAACTATTTGAAATTTAAACTGTCCAATAGGGTAATGTCACGTGACAAAGTGTAAACT
>NW_019265079.1:755954-756239 GCF_002742605.1 Olea europaea var. sylvestris
TCTTCCGCCTCAGGTCCAGACTCTATGTCTATCTCAACCTATGGCTCAGGCACAGGATCATTCTTTGAATCATCCTCAGGTTCTTCTTCGAGATCTTCTTCCTCAGCCAAAGGTTCCTCCTTAGGCTCCTCATGGATTACATCATCCCACAAATCAATAAGAGCATGGCAATACCTCTCAAACTCGAACAAGTTTGGGTTGCCTTCTAATATTTCATCTCTAACCGTGACTCCCATATCTCCCCATTGAGGTGGGAGGGAGTGTGTGAGGTTATTTATGGCCTTG
>NW_019265079.1:757443-757773 GCF_002742605.1 Olea europaea var. sylvestris
GTAATACCTCTAAGGCTATTCTCAAGAGCTCTTCATGTTGCTCCTTACTCTAGGAATATATCAGAATGTCATCTATGAAAACTATAACAAACTTATCCAAGTATTGATGAAAAACTCGATTCATCAGGTCCATGAACACTGCAGGTACATTGGTTAGCCCAAACGGCATCACCGTAAACTTGTAGTGTCCATATCGAGTTCTAAAGCTGTCTTAGGTATATCCTTTGTCTTTACTTTCAGTTGATGGTATCCTGATCGTAAGTCGATCTTGGAAAATACCTTAGCTCCTTTCAGTTGATCTAACAGATCCTCGATCCTCGGGAGTGGGTA
>NW_019265079.1:758005-778981 GCF_002742605.1 Olea europaea var. sylvestris
CGGGAATTAGGTCTATGGTGAATTCCACTTGTCTATTGGGTGGAATACCAGATAGATCTTCTGGAAACACATCTACGAATTCCTGTACTACTGGTACATCTTCAACCCTTATCGTCTCTTGTTTCCCTCCTAAGATACTTACTAGATATCCTTTACATGTTTCTTTTCTCAACATCTTCTCAGCTTGTAAAGCCGATACTAGTTGAATAAGAGATTTTGTCTTTATTCCAAGGAATGAAAATGGTTTCTCTCTTGGTTTCTGAAATGATACTTCCATTTCCTTAAATCGGATGGTGGCATAATTACAACATAACCAATCCATGCCTAGTATTACATCAAAATCCTTCATTTCTATCATGTATAGGTTCCCTTCCATTAGTTTTCCCTCAACTTCAATACTTACTGACTTGGCTATTCTATTAGTATTCAAAGGGTTGCCCGAAGGAATACTAACTTCTAATGTACCTTCCGACTTATCACAGGTAATACTAGATTTAGCCATAAAAGTTATTGAAGCAAAGGAGTGTGTAGCTCCTAAATTAGACAATACATAAGCAGGTGTATTGGCTATCAGTAGAGTACCTGCTATGACATTAGAGTTTTCCTCTACATCCTGTTGAGTCAATGCAAAAACTCGTGATTTTCCTTTCTGGTTCTGGTCGCTGTTATCATCCTTCTTCTGCGTATGTGTGGGACAATCCCTAATGATATGTCCTGGCTTGCCACATCGGAAACATACATTTTTCCCTTGTAAGCACTTGCCACGATGTGTCCTTCCAACTTAGAACAAGGTACAATAACCGGTACAATGCTTTTGCTGGCATTGGTTCTGCCATTAGCTTTCTTGTTCTGCCACCTGCCTTTTCCCTTGTCCTGGCCATTCCATTTCCTATTTCCCATGTTACCATTGTACGGTTGATTGAACAGTTGACCATGTTGTTCGGCGCTAGTCTTCTAGTACCAAATAGCATGAGCTCTTTCCAACATTTCATAGTATGTGGTGAAGTGATGGGACATAAGTATCATGCTTATATCCGAGTTCAACCTTTGTTCAAACCTTCGTACCTTCTTATCTTCCGTATCCACTAGATGTGGAGCATACCTTGAAAGTTGATCAAACTTCGTCTCATACTTAGTCAGGGACGTAGTCTTTTGCTTGAGTTGGAGGAATTCACTTTCATTGTGATCCCTCAAGGACTGGGGAAAGTACTTGTCCATTACTTCCCCCTTGAATTGCTCCCAAGTCAATTCTGCTTGTTGCTCAGGGGTCCTTGTCCTTAACATTGAGTCCCACCAGTGACTTGCATCACCGGAGAACATGAACTCAGCACACTGGACTTTCTGAGTGTCTGTGCACCCTATCAATCAGAATATACGCTCCAACTTGCGAAGCCACTCCTCGGCTGCATGTGGATCAGCTGCTCCATTGGAGCTTCATCTAATCCCTATAAGTTCTACGAATCTTCTTTGGTGGAGCTTCATCTTCGGAGGAGTCTTCCGCCTCATGTCCGGACTTTATGTCCATAGGATCATTCTCTAAATCATCCTCGGGTTCTTCTTGGGGATCTTCTTCCTCAGCCAAAGGTTCATCCTTAGGCTCCTCATGGATTACATCATCCTATAAATCAATCAGGGCATGGCAATACCTCTCAAACTCGAACAGGTTTGTGTTGCCTTCTAACATTTCATCTCTAACCGTGACTTCCATATTTCCCCATTGAGGTGGGAGGGAGTGTGTGAGGTTATTTATGGCCTCAATATGCGTGATCTCCATTCCAGCATTAACCGTCGTCATGCATCTCTCATTGATGTCATACACATGTTCGCTAAGCGGTCGGATCGGATCAATTACATAGTTTTCATAGGAATGGATAGCAATTCTACGGTTCAATGCTTCTCTATATTCCCTAGCCGTTCTACGAGCCATATCTGTTGCATTTTCACATACATCATACTTTTTCTTTGCTTAAAGAAAACATGCAAATATTTAAACTTTCATATCTTGCAATTCCCTTTAAGCCCTTAGCTTTTGCCCAAGTCCATTACATATCTTTAAATAACACATCTCTAAATCATATCAAAGCATCATAACATAAACATAATCATTAACTTTAAACATGAACATACCTGGGCCATAGGATGAGATTGATGGATGGATGCACAATGCCATGGAATACCTTAAACTTTTCATTTTCCTTTTGTTTTTAAAAAAAAACATATTTGGTCTACAGAACCGGCCAAACCTTGCTCCGATACCACGCTGTAACGCCCCGACCCCTAGTGGACCGAAACGCTACTTACTTTACTTAGCTTAACCGGTGGTTTAGTAACAAGTGTATATGTTTTAGCGGAAGCTCACATCTTCGGATAATAATTTAAATAACAATACTTCAAATACTTTAAACAAAAACATTGAATCATTTTTCAAAACAACAAAATGTAATTTATTTGAAGAAAACATAACTTGTTGTCACATTATGCTTTATTCAAAACTTTAAAGAAATAACATTAGAAAATATTTCATAAAAATAAATCCAAATCACTTATTCACCGGATTTCCATGGGCTCGTTGCATCACTCTCCATCTTCTCCTCCATCCATGCCCGAGGTAGAATTCCTTCAATCTGTAGAGATGGGATTAAACCCATGAGTTGAAAAGCTCAATAGGTGTCATAGGTGCATTCGTGATCAAGCTATACATTTCAAATCATTAACTTTATAACTTTATAAGCTGTTTTTCATGCAAAGGAAATAAAGGGCAGCAACATTTCTATTTATAGGTGAGAAAAATGATTAATTATGGATGATACTTCAAGAAATTCAACACGTGTGGGCTACATGGTTTCATTTTCTTAAATCCAAAACACCTCATGCATTAGTTAGCCACCTCATGCTTAAATTAAAACACCTCATGTATATATGTTTCATCGAATTATCGGCCAAGTGGAGAAACAATGTTTAACTTTAGTAATTAGGTGTAAAATGGACATTTATCCCAAACCCCTAATTAACAAATTATTTGGAAAAACTTTTAATAAATCAACCAATACAAAATTTGGCAACCATAAATAATTTTTGGCCATACTAAATTTTGAAAAGTTAAATTGCTATTCTAAAAATTAAATGAGCACAAAATTCGGAGTATTACATCCTTCTTCCCTAAAAAAAATTTCATCATCGAAATTACCTTGAACTTAGTTGAAAAGTTCTGGATACTTGATCTTGATTTCCTCTTCTCTTTCCCAAGTTGACTCTTCGACATTATGGTTTCTCCATTGAACTCTCACTAATGGAATTTCCTTTGTTCTCCATTGTTGGATTCTGCGATCCAATATTGCTACTGGTTTTTCCTCATAATTCATGTTTTGTTTGATATCCAATGGTTGACAATTAACTACATGACTTTGATCTGGCACATATTGTCGAAGCATTGACACGTGGAACACATCATGAATTGCTGACAAATCTAGTGGTAGAGCAATTCGATAGGCTGCATTTCCAACTTTTTGCAAAATTTCGAAAGGACCTATGAATCTTGGTCGAAGTTTTCCCTTCTTTCCAAAGCGAAGAACTCCCTTCATCGGTGCCACTTTTAAGAAAACTTTATCACCAGCATTAAATGCCAAATCTTTTCTCCTTTTATCGGCATAAATTTTTTGTCGGTCTTGGGCTACCTTGATTCTAGCTCTTATTTTATCAACCGCTCGACTAGTTTCCTCAATTATTTCGGGTCCTAAAATTCTTCGTTCACCTACTTCATCCCAATAAAGGGGAGCTCTACATCTTCTGCCATAAAGAGCTTCATAAGGTGCCATCTTTATCGTAGCTTGATAGCTATTATTATAGGCAAACTCTACCAGTGGTACATAACTTTCCCAACTGCCCCCTAAATCAAGGACGCATGCACGCAACATATCCTCCAAAGTCTGTATAGTCCTCTCCGATTGCCCATCAGTTTGCGGATGAAAAGCTATGCTGAAGTTTAACTTGGTTCCCATAGCTTCTTGCAAACTTTTTCAAAATTTTAAGGTAAATCTTGGATCTCTATCCAATACAATTGAGGCTGGGATTCCATGCAAACGGATGACCTCTTTGATGTACAATCACGTGTATTGATCCATACTAAAATTCATTCTTACCGGTAGGAAATGAGCTGACTTTGTTAACCGATCCACTATAACCCATAAAGCATCATTTTCCCTAGCTGATTTTGGAAAACCCATTACAAAACCCATAGTTATATGCTCCCATTTCCATTGTGGAATTCTTAATGGTTCCAACAATCCAGATGGCCTTTGATGTTCAGCTTTCACTTGTTGACAAGTCATACACTTCCTACCAAAAAGACTTATGCACCGTTTCATATTTCTCCAACAAAATATACTCCTTAGATCACGATATATTTTTGTTCCTCCTAGATGAGCAGTATATGGAGTTAAGTGTGCTTCTTCAAGAATTTCTTTCCTCAATCCCTCATCTTTCGGCACACACAACCTTCCCTTAAAGAGTAAGGCTTTATCACTGCCTAATTCAAATTCCTTTCGCTTGCTAGTACCAACTTCAGATTTGATCTTTTGCAGGAAAGAGTCACCATCTTGTGCTACTTTCATTCGATCTCTAAGTGTTGGTCGAATCGTTAGAGCCGCTATCCTGGTGATAGTTTTGTTTGGTGGAACAATTACTTCTAGATGTAAGTTTTTGAAATCCTTTAACAACTAGTCCTGCATAGTGATTAGTACTGCTAATTATCCAACCACCTTTCTGCTAAGAGCATCTACTACTACATTAGCTTTACTAGGATGGTAAAGGATAGTGCAATCATAATCCTTTATTAGCTCTAGCCATCTCCTCTGCCTCATATTTAATTCCTTTTGGGTGAAAAAGTACTTCAAACTCTTATGATCAGTATAAATGTCACACTTATTTCCATATAAGAAATGACGCCATATCTTGAGGGCATGAACTACCGCAGCCAATTCTAGATCATGGGTTGGGTAGTTTTGTTCATATTGTTTCAATTGTCTGGAAGTGTAGGCTATCACCTTTCCTTTCTGCGTCAGAACACATCTTATGCCCTGTTTCGAAGTATCACTATATATAACGAATCCTTCTGGTCCGTCAGGTATTGTTAACATTGGAGCTGTGACTAATCTTCGTTTCAGCTCTTGGAAGCTCTGTTCAGATTTCTCTGTCCATTGAAATTTTATCCCTTTTCGAGTCAACTGGGTCAATGGCCCTGCTATTTTAGAAAATCCCTCGACAAATCTTCTATAGTAACCAGCCAATCCCAAGAAGCTACGTATTTCTCTAACATTGGTTGGTCTTGCCCAATTATTTACTGCTTCCACTTTGGTTGGGTCTACTTCAATTCCTTGTGCTATGATTACGTGCCCTAAAAAACTTATTTTATCCAACCAAAATTCACATTTCTTGAATTTGGCATAAAACTTCTCTTTTCTTAGAGTTTCCAAGACAATCGTGAGATGTTTCTTGTGTTCCTCATTACTCTTCGAATAGATTAAGATGTCATCAATAAAAACTATGACAAATTGGTCTAAGTATTCATGGAATACTCTGTTCATTAGATCCATAAATACTACCGGGGCATTAGTTAATCCAAAAGGCATCACCAAAAATTCATAATGCCCATAACGCGTCCTAAAAGCCGTCTTAGGGATATCATCTGACTTAATTTTCAATTGATGATATCCTGATCTTAAATTGATCTTTGAAAACACTGTAGCCCCCTTAAGCTGGTCAAACAAATCTTCTATTCTTAGAAGTGGATATTTTTTTTTATAGTGAGGCAATTCAATTCTCGATAGTCAATGCACAACCTCATTGTTCCATCCTTCTTTTTCACGAATAACACAGGTGCACCCCAAGGCGATACACTTGGTCTAATGAAACCCTTATCAAGAAGCTCCTTCAACTGTACCTTCAACTCTTACAGTTCCAATGGTACCATATGATATGGAGCCTTTGAAATAGGTACTGCTCCTGGTACTAAGTCGATGGTAAACTCTACTTGCCTGTCTGGTGGTACACCTAGAAAATCTTTTAGAAAAACATTTTTATAATGCTGAACTATTCGAACATCCTCAGTTGACAACTTATTTCGTTTAATGTTGGTCATCGATACTAGAAATCTTTGACCTAATTCCTTTTTTGGCGTCCTTTCAACCTGAGTTGTTGACACTATAGGAGATAAGGTATTTGCCTCAGTTCCCACAAAGTGAAACTCTTTCTCGCCGGATCTTCGAAAAATCACCATTCTCTCAATACAATGAATAGTTGCATAGTTTTTAGACAACCAATCCATACCAAGGATAACATCAAAGTCTTTCATCGTTAACAGAATTAGATCTACCGCTATACCTCTACCATCAATTCTCATCTTAAGATTTCTAGCTATTTGGTCAGCCACAAGTATCTTTCCAGATGAAAGAGAGATTTCTAAGGAATACAGAAGGAATTCACATTTCACTTTAGACTTTGCAACAAACGAAAAAGAAATGAACGAATGTGTAGCTCCAGAATTTATAAGTACAAATGCAGGCACATTGGAAATAGAGATGATACCTGCAAGGACATTAGGGTCTCGCTCTGCTTCTTGCTTGGATAAAGAGAAAACTCTTGCTTTTCCTTTTTTGTCATCTCCAGCCTTCTGTGTCTGATTTTGGGGGCATTCTTTAGCAAAATGTCCTGATTTCCCACACTTGAAACAAACATTTTTTCCCAATAAGCATTCTCCTTTGTGAGGTCTATCACGCTTAGGACAACATTTATCACCACCAGCTCCCACTATCACCACCAGCTCCCACTATCTCTGTCTTTCCTTTCTTTGGTGCATTATTCCCGTTATTTTGCCTATCAAAGTTCAACTTCCTCTTACCGGAGAAATTTTGAACTTGCTAAGAATTTCCAACGTTTTAAATTCTTTGATAAGAAATAGTCAGCGCTCGCTTCAGGACTTCTCGATAAGTGTTTAACTCGAGAACTAACACTATATCATGAATATAAGGTTGAAGCCCATGCTCGAGCCTTCTAGCCCACTTTTCTTCCATATCCACTAGATGTGGAGCAAACCTTGATAATTCCTCAAATTTACGTTCATATTCCACAAGGGTCATGGTTCCCTGTTGGAGTCTGAGGAACTCCATCTCCTTTTGATCTTTTATAGCTGTCGGGAAAAATTCTTCTTCTAAGAGTTCCTTAAACCTCTCCCAAGTTATAGCCTGTTCTTTAGCAGATGTTAATGACCTGGTAGTCATGTCCCACCAATGGCTAGCCCCCTTCTTTAACATAAAGACTAAACATGTTACCTTTTCAGCATCTTCGCATCTTATAAATTTAAAGATATATTCTAGTTCTCATAACCAGTCTTCAACTGCCAAGGGATCTATACTCCCCTCGAATGATGGAGGGTTCATTTTACGAAATTGCTCTATCATTGCAGTTCAATCCCTCGGGTTAGGTACTATTTGAGGTTGAATAGCTAGTTGGTTGGGCTCCTGATGATCAATTGGTACTTTTTGATTTAGTGTTCGTTGTCCAGTCGAAGGTGGTGCCTGTTATTGTTGTCCCAACTCTTGCATTACGGCCAACAGTTCTCATGCAAAGTTTGCTACATTAATTTCGCCACCACTAGAACTAGCATTAGCATTGCCACCGCCTAAGTTCATATTGGAATTTGGTGCACTACAGTGGTTGCGCTTTGGAGGCATTTCCTTTGAATGAAAAATATTCATCTAGTTAGAATTACTTCAGAACGTAATACTAACTTTAGAAATAATCCAAAGGTCAAGGCAACCTTCCTTCATATATATACATTATTATTTTTCACAAACAAAAGTCATATTGAGGTACGGTGCATACATTCAAAAGTAGATGTACGTATTACATCCTATTCTATTCCAAAAACAAAGATAGCTAGATAAGATGGTGTCTAATCTTCTATTTCTTCTGGATCCTCATCGAGGTCTTCATCTGGGTCTTTCTCTGGGTCTTCCTCTAACATACTTTGCTCTGAACTATCTAGTAATGGTACGGGAAAACTTTCATCTAGAACTCTCGAAAAGCACTTAGCCAACGGTCCCTTATCTAGCCTAGAATTGGTAGCTCGTAAACTAGTATTCATGGATAAGGTTATAGTCTTCCTAAAGTTTCACTGTAAATCGCGGCTAGTTTCATAACTTTCTCGAAGTAAATATGTAAGGTCCTCATATGAAAGGTCATCGTTAGACCATAGCACAATCTCATTTATGACTAAGGCCCAAGGTTCTGGAACAGTTTCATATAACCTCCGTATCTTCACCTTATCCCTTAAGCTATGGTGTATCTCCCATAAAATCTCAATAATACAGTCTAGCAAATCAAGATGTTGTTCGAGGCTATGGAGCAGATGCATACAATAATTATAGTAAAATGCCAATAATATGTCCCGCTTCTTCGCAAAACCACAAGCTTCTGTCCTTGTGGGGGTTTACCGTTCGTGCCATAACTAGGGCAAAATTGATTATGTTATTCTATAATGCTCTAATAAATAATTACATATAAGTGTTAATGAATTTATAATCTCAACCATGACTTGATTCAAAATATTCCTATACCCTGCCATAGTTATAGCAGTTCATTTCATAAGAAAGCTCATAAACTTTAAAAAGAAGTTTTTACCTTGATCGTCGGTTGAAAGTCAGTTGCTAGCTTGCTCGATGATGAAGGAAGTAACCTTTTTTTTTAAATATAGTCTACAAAAAAGCATAACCGCGCTCTGATACCACGCTGTAACGCCCTGAACTTAAGCTTCAAGGTCACGTACTAAACATAATAGCTTCTGCATTTGGTACATGTAAATACTATTAAATAGAAGTATTACATGTTAGAAACTTATTTTCAATTTGGTAAAATATCTCTCATAAAATTTAATGGCTGGTAGAAGTGCATGTCGACATGAAATTATACTTTACATATACGGACTCGGCACTACCACGGTTAGTTGGGCAGCACGTTCGACTATTTTTATAAAATTCATCCCAACTCCATTTTCTATGAAATTTGCGGTATTATAAAGATAATTTCAACTAGTTTTCCAGGTTAAAATATGAAAATTTTCCAAGATCATATGATATGGGTGTTTTACTGAAAACAGTTGAGTATTGCACAGGAAATCCAGATTGACCCCTCGATGTTTAAAAATTTATATCTCAAACCGTAGATATCCAAATTGAGTGGTTCCTGAGCCCATA
Organism: Olea europaea var. sylvestris; assembly: GCF_002742605.1. Lineage (NCBI taxonomy): Eukaryota > Viridiplantae > Streptophyta > Magnoliopsida > Lamiales > Oleaceae > Olea > Olea europaea. The sequence goes on from NW_019265079.1 coordinate 767,254, forward strand.
TTTAGAAAACCCAAAGAGGAACGTAAAAATATTTTTAGAGTACCAAATGAATGTTTATAGATTTGTAAATATCGTTTTGAAGTTGACCCAAAAACTGTTCCGTTTCTGCCTTTTGTCACTTGCAAGGAAAAGTTTTTTTAAAAAAAAGATGTCTCTTAACACAGCATAGAAGAAATAATTACATAATTTACTTTCGATACCATATTACATCATGTCTTATACATGTTTTTATACAATACCATAAGAAAACATATGGAAAGCAGTCGAACAAAACATGCAAAAACAAAACTTCAATGTAAAACAACCTTGTCCCTAACCCATCATCGATTACGCCGACTGACTTCCACCAACTTCGCAATTATGGATCTGAAAATTTAGTATAGAATACTATGAGTATAAGGAATACTTAGTAAGATACCATGCTTGAATTTTAACATGTTAACACTGCACAAAATAATGCAATAAACACGTACTTGCACATTCCGACTTGCCAGTGCCCTTCGGACTTGTCCTAAGGCATAAATAGATATGTAACTTTGCGAACTTGTCCACCACATTCATATTATGGTTTTTCATGCATAGCTTAAGCATAAATATTACAATGAAATCATACCACTTAAGAATAGAAAGTATCTTACAATAAAACTTGAAGAAATCTTGGTTGAAAAATGAATTGAGAAATGCTAGGTTGGTCCTCTTCTTCCCTCACATTTTCTGCCCTTCTTAAACAAGTGATAAGCTATTTTTCATGCAAAGGAAATATAGGGCAGCAATATTTCTATTTATAGGTGAGAAAATTGATTAATTATGGGTGACACTTCAAGAAATTCAACACGTGTGGGCTGCATGGTTTCATTTTCTTAAATCCAAAACACCTCATGCATTAGTTAGCCACCTCATGCATAAATTAAAACACCTCATGCATATATGTTTCATCAAATTCTCGACCAAGTGGAGAAACAATGTTTAACTTTAGTAATTAGGTGTAAAATGGACATTTATCCCAAACCCCTAATTAACAAATTATTTGGAAAAACTTTTACTAAATCAACCAATGCAAAATTTGGCAACCATAAATAATTTTTGGCCATACTAAATTTTGAAAAGTTAAATTGCTATTCTAAAAATTAAATGAGCACAAAATTCGGAGTATTATAGGTATGCCGTACCCGAGGGTACCATTTGACATACGAACATTTCTTCAACATAGAGGGGTATGCCGTACCGGAGTACCATTTGACATACATCCATTAACATAGAGGGATATGCCGTACCGGAGAACCATTTGACATACAAACATTAACATGAATCAAAACTTATAACTTAACACGATTAAACATATTGCACCTCTACCTACCTTGATTGATGCTTTTGAAACTTTGAAAACTTGGATTGAAAACTTCGATGAAGCTTGGACGTTGAAAGAAATGCACTCCTTGGATGTTTGAAAACCGTTGAGAAAACTTCTAGGAAAAATAGTTTTCCTCCCCCACTTTTTCTCTCTTGGAAACTCTTTCTTTAGTATGTAAAAGCTCTTGCTTTTGGTGTGAGAAAAATGAGTGAAATGAGGTCTCTATTTATTGGTAAATATCCCATAACTTAAAGCAAAATGAAGGGTCAAATTTCATTTAAGAGAGAAAACATGGGTGCCATTTAAGTTTGAGGTTAAATGCTTCAATTTAGTGGGATTTTTATTTCCAAAAACGTGGGTGGTCCTTTGAGAAAATAATTGATGAAAATAAATATTTAAATTCTAAAGAAAAACAAGAATTTTTATTTCAGGCAGTTTCGGTCGACCGGTTGTAGTCCGGTTGACACTGCATAGCCTTCAGTATTTCTATCCTAACTTCTTCTTCCGATATCCGATTGAGGTAATTCAAAATACGTTGGAAAGTTAACTCAAAGAGCTACAATTTTATTTAGATATCATTTTCCAAATCAAATGTTTTCTATGTTGAAAACGGGTCTCAAATGAGACTAAAAATTTGAAGTATACTTTAGTCATCCAATATTCATGTCTTAGTGCCACTAAGGTGTCTAGAAATATTTGGGGTTCTACATTAACTTTTCTATTTGTACATTGATTTTTGACACATTGTTTGACATTTGCATTGTTGTCAAGTGTCAATTGGATGGGAAGATTATTTGAAATTTAAACTGTCCAACAGTGTAACAACACGTGGCAAAGTCTAAACTAAAGTGTACACCATTGGGTATATGTCGCATGATCCAGATTAAACTTTGCTATTTGTACACAGATTTTTGACACGTTTTTTGACCCTTGCATTGTTGTCAAGTGTTAATTGGAAGTAAAAATAGTTTGAAATTTAAAATATCCAACAATGTAATGTCACGTGGGAAAGTGTAAACTAAAGTGTACACCATAGATTACATGTAGCAAGGTTCTTACCGGTTGAACTTTGCTATCTGTACACTAATATTTGAAACGTTGTTTGACACTTGTATTATTGTCAAGTGTCAATTAAATGGGAAAACTGTTTGAAATTTAAACTATCCAACGGGGTAATATCACGTGGCGAAGTGTAAACTAAAGTGTACATGTAGCAAGGTTCTTACCGATTGAACTTTGCGATTTGTATACTAATTTTGGACATGTTGTTTGACACTTGAGTTGTTGTCAAGTGTCAATTGGATGGAAAAACTATTTGAAATTTAAACTGTCCAACAGCGTAATGTCACGTGGCAAAGTGTAAACTAAAGTGAACACCATAGTGTAGATGTAGCAAGTCCTTACTGATTGAACTTTGCTTTTTGTACACTGATTTTTAGAACTTGCTTTGTAGTTATGCGTCAATGGGATGAGAAAATTGTTTGAAATTTAAACTGTCCAATAGGGTAATGTCTTGTGGGAAAGTGTAAACTAAAGTGTACACCATAGTGTACATATAGCAAGGTTCTTACCGATTGAACTTTACTATTTGTACACCAATTTTTGACGCGTTGTTTGACACTTGCATCATTATCAAGTGTCAATTAGATGGGAAAACTATTTTAAATTTAAACTTTCCAATGGGGTAATGTCACGTGGCAAAGTGTAAACTAAAGTGAACACCATAGTGTACATGTAGCAATTCCTTACCGATTGAACTTTGCTTTTTGTACACTGATTTTTAGAACTTGCTTTGTAGTTATGCATCAATGGGATTAGAAAATTGTTTGAAATTTAAACTGTCCAATAGGGTAATGTCTTGTGGGAAAGTGTAAACTAAAGTGTACACCATTGTGTACATGTAGCAAGGTCCTTACAGATTGAACTTTGCTCTTTGTACACTGATTTTTGACACGTTGTTTGACACTTGAGCTATTCTCAAGTGTCAATTAGATGGAAAGACTATTTGAAATTTAAACTACCCAGCAGGGTAGTGTCGCATGGAAAAGTGTAAACTAAAGTGAACACCATAGTGTACATGTAGTAAGGTCCCTACTGATTGAACTTTGCAATTTGTACACTGATTTTTGACACTTTGTTTGACACTTACTTTGTAGTCATGCGTTAATGGGATGAGAAAACTGTTTGAAATTTAAACTGTCCAACAGGGTATTGTCTTGTGGCAAAATGTAAACTAAAGTGAACACCATAGTGTACATGTAGAAAGGACCCGATTGAACTTTGCTATTTGTACACTGATTTTTGACACGTTGTTTGACCCTTGCATTGTTGTCAAGTGTCAATTGGGTGGGAAAACTGTTTGAAATTTAAACTATCCAGCAGGATAGTGTCACGTGAAAAAGTGTAAACTAAAGTGTACTCCGTATTGTATCTGTCGGAAGGTTCTTACCGATTGAACTTTGCTATTTGTACACTGATTTTTGACACATTATTTGACACTTGCATTGTTGTCAAGTGTTAATTAGACGAGAAAATGTTTTTAAATTTAAACTTTATAATGGGGTAATGTCACGTGGCAAAGTGTAAACTAATGTTATCATAGTGTACATGTAGCAAGGTTCTAATCGATTGAACTTTGCTATTTGTATACTAATTTTGGACATGTTGTTTGACACTTAAATTGTTGTCAAGTGTCAATTGGAGGGGAAAATTGTTTGAAATTTAAACTGTCCAACAGGGTAATGTCACGAGACAAAGTGCAAACTAAAGTGTACACTATAGTGTACATGTAGCAAGGTTCTAATCGATTGAACTTTGCTATTTGTATACTAATTTTGGACATGTTGTTTGACACTTAAATTGTTGTCAAGTGTCAATTGGAGGGGAAAATTGTTTGAAATTTAAACTGTCCAACAGGGTAATGTCACGAGACAAAGTGCAAACTAAAGTGTACACTATAGTGTACATGTAGCAAGGATCTTACCGATTGAACTTCGGTAGTTGTACAGTGATTTTTCACACCTTGTTTGACACTTGCATTGTTGTGAAGTGTCAATTGGATGGTAAGACTATTTGAAATTTAAATTGTCCAACAGGGAAATGAGACGTGGCAAAGTGTAAACTAAAGTGTACACTTTAAAATTAAAACTCTTTAAAATTAAAACTATCCAACAGGGTAGTGTCACGTGGCAAAGTATAAACTAAATTGTACCCCATAGACAACATGTAGCAAGGTTCTTATCGATTGAACTTTGCTATTTGTACACTGATTTTAGACACGTTGTTTGAGACTTGCTTTGTAGTCATGTGTCAATGGGATGAGAAAACTATTTGAAATTTAAACTATCCAACAGGGTAATTTCTTATGGTAAAGTATAAAGTGTACACCATAGTGTACATGTAGCAAGGTCCTCATCGATTGAACTTTGCTCTTTGTACACTAATTTTTGACACGTTGTTTAACACTTGAATTGTTGTCAAGTGTCAATTAGATGTGAAAACAATTTGAAATTTAAACTGCCCAACAGGGTAGTGTCACGTGGCAAAGTGTAAGATAAAGTGAACACCATAGTGTAGTAGAGTCCTTATAGATTGAACTTTGTTATTTGTACACTGATTTTTAACATGTTGTTTCACACTTTCTTAGTAGTCATATATCAATGGGATGAGAAAACTGTTTGAAATTTAAATTGTCCAACAGGGTAATGTCTTGTGGCAAAGTGTAAACTAAAGTGAATACCATAGTGTACATATAGCAAGGTCCTGATTGAACTTTGCTATTTGTACACTAATTTTTGACACGTTGCTTGACCCTTGCATTGTTGTTAAGTGTCAAATGAATGGGAAAATAGTTTGAAATTTAAATTGCCCAGCAAGGTTGTGTCACATGGCAAATTGTAAACTAAAGTGTACTCCGTATTGTACCTGTCGAAAGGTTCTTACCGATTGAACTTTGCAATTTGTACACTGATTTTTGACACGTTATTTGACACTTGCATTGTTGTGAAGTGTCTATTAGACGAGAAAACTATTTTAAATTTAAACTTTCCAATGGGGTAATGTCACATGGCAAAGTGTAAACTAAATTGTTTACCATAGTGTACATGCAGCAAGGTTCTAATCGATTGAACTTTGCTATTTGTATACTAATTTTGGACATGTTGTTTGACACTTAAATTGTTGTCAAGTGTTAATTGGAGGGGAAAATTGTTTGAAATTTAAACTGTCCAACAGGGTAATGTCACTGGCAAAGTGTAAACTAAAGTGTACACCATAGTGTACATGTAACAAGGTTCTTACCCATTGAACTTTACTATTTGTACATTGATTTTTGACACGTTGTTTGACACTTGCATTGTTATATAGTTTCAATTGGATGGGAAGACTATTTGAAATTTAAATTGTCCAACAGGGTAATGACACGTGACAAAGTATAAGCTAAAGAGTATACCATAGTGTACATGTCGTACGGTTCTTACCGATTGAACTTTGCTATTTGTACACTGATTTTTGACACGTTGTTTGACCCTTGCATTGTGGTCAAGTGTCAATTGGATTGGAAAAACTGCCCAGCAGGGTAGTGTCACAAGGCAAAGTGTAAACTAAAGTATACTCCGTAGTGTACCTATTGAAAGGTTCTTACCTATTGAACTTTCCTATTTGTACACTTATTTTTGACATGTTATTTGACATTTGCATTGTTTTCAAGTATCAATTAGATGAGAAAACTATTTTGAATTTCAGCTTTCCAATGGGGTAATGTCACGTGGCAAAGTGTAAACTAAAGTGTACATCATAGTATACATGTAGCAAGGTTCTAACCGATTGAACTTTGTTATTTGTATACTGATTTTAGACATGTTGTTTGACACTTGAATTGTTGTCAAGTGTCGATTGGATGGGAAAACTATTTGAAATTTAAACTGTCTAACAGGGTAATATCACGTGACAAAGTGTAAACTAAAGTGTACACCATAGTGTACATGTAGCGAGATTCTTACCGATTGAAATTTGCTATTTGTACACTGAATTTTGACACGTTGTTTGACACTTGCTTTATAGTCATGCGTCAATGGTATGAGAAAACTGAAAGCCCAAGAATAACTTGCCACGAAGGGGATGAATTGGTTATTTGAAACTTTTTCTAAGATAAACGCAAATTTAAGCAAATAACTATGAATAAACCGGACAACGCAAAAATAATAAGAGGCAGGGAAAGGGGAGTGCAAACAACGTAATAAGGAGGTTCGATCCAATCACGATCTACGTCCCCTGATACCAAGCTCTGCTCATGAGGAAAGCCTTTTTCACTATCTTTGATTGACTTATGGTGCAATCCAACCCTTATAATGCTTCTGATGACTTGTAACTATGGAGCACCGATCCTTTTACACGTTGAACTTTCCGGGATCTCAACTCGACCCAGAAGAAAACCACAGTTACAATTGAAAGGTTTCTCTCTTAACAAATGGTATGAACACAACTAAATATTAAGAGAGAATTAGGCACAAACACTTCAATAAATCACAAAGAATATAGCTCAAGTGTTGTGTGAAAGACTTTTATTGAGATATAGGATTTTTCAAAAAGTTACCCACTCAAAAAGTTTTTCAACAAATAAATATTTTAATCTCTTAAAGATTGAAAAACAAGGTAGACAAGATCAATAAATTACTCTCTTTAATGTTATAAAAAACTTGTTTTCAAAGAGATATAAAGAGAGGAATTTATAGCCATCAATCAAGAGATCCGGACAAACGATTCGGATTTCGCTTGTTATTCGGATGATTAACTAGCTGTTTCTCAAACAGTTAAAAAATATGACAGTTGGAAATCTCATCCGGACATCTGGAAGACCCCATCTGGACGTCCGGATGGGCCTTTTATTTTTCCATCAAATTTTCCTTTTTCGTGAAAAGTTCCTTTAAGGTATTTGAACGGTTTCCTTATATACTTCATATAGATAAGTAATTTTATAAATGTTTAATTGTGAAAATCAAATTACTTATCTTTTGAAAATGATTTTTACGCAAGTAAAGTTTGTCATGATAATTCCCATGCATAAAAAATTTTGAGTTATAATCGATGCGAAATATCAAAGAGTTTTACCTTTACACTTGAGTATACAAATGCATCTATAGATAATGTCTTCAATTTTTTCATCCAATGCAATTTGGTGCGTGAAAGCTTGTTGTCCAATTCCTTGTTCGTAAATCTTGTGTGTATATCGTTTTGCGCCAAGGTTGCATGATTCCTGATCTAAATCTTTCGTGTCATAAATTTGCAATAATTACTACCAATCACTTAAATTCAATTTGTTAGAATCAAACTCAATTTGTTTGTAATAATCAAAATAAGAAGTCAACCATTAGGTCAACAAAAACTGTTTGAAATTTAAACTGTCCAACAGGGTAATGTCTTGCGGCAAAGAGTAAACTAAAGTGAACACCATAGTGTACATGTACCAAGGTCCCGATTGAACTTTGCTATTTGTACACTGATTTTTGACACGTTGTTTGACCCTTGCATTGTTGTCAAGTGTCAATTGGATGGAAAAACTATTTGAAATTTAAACTGTCCAACAGGGCAGTGTCACGTGGCAAAGTGTAAACTAAAGTGTACACCATAGTATACATGTAACAAGGTCTTTACCGATTGAACTTTGCTATTTGTACACTGGTTTTTGACACGTTGTTTGACACTTGCATTGTTGTCAAGTGTCAATTAGATGGAAAAACTATTTTAAATTTAAACTTTTCAACCGGGTAATGTCACGTGACAAAGTGTAAACTAAATTGTACACCATGGTGTACATGTAGCAAGGTTCTTACTGATTGAACTTTGCTATTTATATACTGATTTTGGACGTGTTGTTTGACATTTGAATTGTTTTCAAGTGTCAATTGGATGGGAAAATTGTGTGAAATTTAAACTGTCTAATAGGGTAATGTCACGTGGGAAAGTGTAAACTAAAGTGTACACCATAGTATACATGTAACAAGGTCTTTACCGATTGAACTTTGCTATTTGAACACTAATTTTTGACACGTTGTTTGACACTTGCATTGTTGTGAAGTGTCAATTGGATGGAAAAGCTGTTTTAAATTTAACTTCTCCAGTAGGGTAATGTCTTATGCCAAAGTATAAACTAAAGTGAACATCATAGTGTACATGTTGTGATGCCTCGTCCCGCATGGATGGAAACGTCACTCAAATCATTGTACCTTAGCCGTAAAATTAGTTCAATATATTTTTACTAGAAGGTATAAAGATTAAATTTTAGAATTTAATTAAAGAATTTTGAACACAGGACGTCCAATTCAATAGTGGAAGAGTTAACCAGCTAAGCTATCAAAGATGTTTTTAGAATGGGTTCCATGCATGTAACAACTATTGATGCGAAATTTTGGCAAAACATAAAAAGTAATGTTGCTGCTCCAGTTTTTTGTCTCAAACAGTAATTGTCAAAATAAATTTGTTTTCATAGCTATCGACCTTGAAACTTCATTAAGTTTTAATATAAGGTAGAAAACTCCTTATAATATGATATAGTCAAAAACTAGCTTCCATCGACGTCATATTTGGTATTAAAATATTTTTCAAAACTCAGCAGCGACCCGGTTGAAAGGTAAACCGGTGCAATTCACTTAAAATGGTATATAAAATTCCACCGACGTCAAAACCACATGATTTCAAATTTATTCAGTAGATAATCCATGAGGCTATCAAATCCAATTGGTTTCATCCAAAAAATTCCAAGTAACGAGTGAGTTATGAATTTTTGAAAACAATAATAGAAGCTGAAAAATAGAGACAGCAACTAGCACAGTTTACTTTATATGACATGTAACCTTTTAGCGATATTGGATTGACATGATTTCAATTTTATTCAATATATAACTTATTAGGATATCCAATCCAATTAGTTTTGTATAAAAATACCAAGTAACGAAAGAGTTATTGTTTTATTTTAAAGATGAGGTAGAAACTAAAATTTCTGAAGAGACATCAAAACTTTAAGTCACTAACTTTTTTTGTATACGGTGATTTGTAAATTTCTTTCTATTATGCATATCTACTTTTAAACATAATTTATTTATAATGAGTGTTCGTAAAATAGATCCACACAATTTTCATAGGAATCAAATTTAAAGAAAGTGTAAACATCTCAAAATCAACTAAAGATTTAAATCACCGGCTTCTCCATGACATGTTGCATCATCCTTTACCATCATCTACGCCCCAAGGAAAATCCATTCATCTTGTAGGAAGGGAATTAACCCATGAGTTTGAAACTCAATAGATATCATCGGTGCAATTCGTTATCAAATTAGAAATTCCGAACACGTAGATGGATTTCCGGCAAAATCCAATTACTATAGTATTATCATAACATGTAGAGCCGGAGAATGATCATTCAAACTGTTGTAGTATCGAAGCACCGTGCCCGAAGGTACCATTTCATTAAAACATTTATCGAAAAATTAGATTTGAAAATGAATGAACACTTGCACCTCCACCTACCATGATTTTTTTTGGATAAAAGAACAAAATGTATAGATATCCTTCCTTCTTCTCACCGTTGTTATTTATTAAGTTTAACTTGATATGAAATATATTTTTTTGAGAGAAAATGAGATGAAATTCAGATTTGAAGAGGAGTGTAGTGAAAAAGTGACCTTTTTCCACTTTTATAACCTTTCCTTTTAATGAAAAATTAAGTGAGGGGTTGTATTATCATTAAATTTATTAAAATTAGTCTTTAACTAAGAATTTGCAGAGCCTCTAAGCCATAAAAATAATTCATATGAATGTTTTATAAAAAACATCTACATGGTGATTCGAACCTAGGTTACCTATGTGAAATACCATGTCGATGACCATTGCAGCACCAATTATTCATTAAATCTTTGTAATCAATTTTACTTAAACTTAATCTCTTAAATTGTTGGGCTTTTAATTAACTTATGACTTGGACTTTCGTAATCTTACATGCGTTGAGCTTCCATAAGTCATTTCTAAAATGGGTTAGGCTCGTGGTGCTAGATCATCACAAAATAATAGCATAATTCCATTTTATTTTTTTCTCAGCTACTACACATGTAGTAAGGTCCTTACCGATTGAACTTTGCTATTTGTACACTGATTTTTGACATGTTGTTTGACACTTGCTTTGTAGTTATGCGTCAATGGGATGAGAAAACTATTTGAAATTTAAACTGTGCAACAAGGTAATGTCTTGTGGCAAAGTGTAAACTAAAGTGAACACCGTAATGTACATGTAGCAGGGTCCCGATTGAATTTTGCTATTTGTACACTGATTTTTGACACATTGTTTGACCCTTGTATTGTTGTCAAGTGTCAATTGAATGTGAAAACTGTTTGAAATTTAACTACCCAGCAGGGTAGTGTCACGTGGTAAAGTGTAAACTAAAGAGTATTCCATAGTTTACCTGTCGCAAGGTTCTTACCGATTGAACTTTGCTATTTGTGCACTGAATTTTAACACGTTGTTTGACACTTGCTTTGTAGTCACGCGTCAAGGGGATGAGAAAACTGTTTGAAATTTAAACCGTCCAACAGGGTAATGTCTTGTGACAAAGTGTAAACTAAAGTGAACACCATAGTGTACATGTAACAAGGTCCCGATTGCACTTTGCTATTCGTACACTGATTTTTGACACGTTGTTTGACCCTTGCACTGTTGTCAAGTGTCAATTGGATGGGCAAACTGTTTGAAATTTAAACTACCTAGCAGGGTAGTGTCACATGGCAAAGTGTAAACTAAAGTGTACTCCGTAGTGTACCTGTCGAAAGGTTCTTACCTATTGAACTTTGCTATTTGTACACTGATTTTTGACACATTATTTGACACTTCCATTTTTGTCAACTGTCAATCAGACGAGAAAATTATTTTAAATTTAAACTTTCCAACATGATAATGTCATGTGGCAAAGTGTAAACTAAAGTGTACACCATAGTATACATGTAGCAACGTTCTTACTGATTGAACCTTGCTATTTGTACACGGATTTTTGACATGTTGTTTGACACTTGCTTTGTAATCAAGCGTCAATTGGATGAGAAAACTCTTTGAAACTTAAATTGTCCAACAGGGTAACGTCAAGTGGCAAAGTGTAAACTAAAGTGTACTCCATAGTGTACTTGTCGCAAGGTTCTTACCAATTGAACTTTGCTATTTGTACACTGATTTTTGACAAGTTTTTTGACACTTGCATTGTTTTCAAGTGTCAATAAGATGGGAAAACTATTTTAAATTTAAGCTTTCCAATGGGGTAATGTCACGTGGCAAAGTGTAAACTAAATTATACACCATGGTGTACGTGTAGCAAGGTTCTTACTGATTGAACTTTGCTA
>NW_019265079.1:780356-806119 GCF_002742605.1 Olea europaea var. sylvestris
ATGTTGCATCATCCTTTACCATTATCTACGCCCCAAGGAAAATCCATTCATCCTATTGGAAGGGAATTAACCCATGAGTTTGAAACTCAATAGATATCATCGGTGCAATTCGTTATCAGATTAGAAATTCCGAACACGTAGATGGATTTCCGGCAAAATCCAATTACTATAGTATTATCATAACATGTAGAGCCGGAGAATGATCATTCAAACTATTGTAGTACCGAAGCACCATGCCCGAAGGTACCATTTCATTCAAACATTTATCGAAAAATTAGATTTGAAAATGAATGAACACTTGCACCTCTACCTACCATGAATTTTTTTGGATAAAAGAACAAAATGTATAGAAATCCTTCCTTCTTCTCACCCTTGTTATTTATTAAGCTTAACTTGATATGAAATATATTTTTTTGAGAGAAAATGAGATAAAATTCGGATTTGAAGAGGAGTGTAGTGAAAAAGTGACCTTCCACTTCTATAACATTTCTTTTTAATGAAAAATTAAGTGGGGGAGTTGTATTATCATTAAATTTATTAAAATTAGTCTTTAACTAAGAATTTGAAGAGTCTCTAAGCCATAAAAATAATTCTTATGAAAGTTTTATAAAAAACATCTACATGGTGATTCGAACCTGGGTTACCTATGTGAAATACCATGTAGTTGACCATTGGGGCAACCCAATTATTCATTAAATCTTTGTAATCAATTTTACTTAAACTTAATCTCTTAAATTGTTTGGCTTTTTATTAACTTATGACTTGGGCTTTCGTAATCTTACATGGGTTGAGCTTCCATAAGTCATTTCTAAAATGGGTTAGGCTCGTGATGCTAGATCATCACAAAATAATAGCATAATTCCATTTTTTTCTCGGCTACTACACATGTAGTAAGGTCCTTACCGATTGAACTTTGCTATTTGTACACTGATTTTTGACATGTTGTTTGACACTTGCTTTGTAGTCATGCGTCAATGGGATGAGAAAACTGTTTGAAATTTAAACTGTCCAATAGGGTAATGTCTTGTGGCAAAGTGTAAACTAAAGTGACCACCATAATGTACATGTAGCAGGGTTCTGATTGAATTTTATTATTTGTACACTGATTTTTGACACATTATTTGACCCTTGCATTGTTGTCAAGGGTCAATTGGATGGGAAAACTATTTGAAATTTAACTATCCAGCAGGGTAGAGTCACGTGATAAAGTGTAAACTAAAGAGTATTCCATAGTTTACCTGTCGCAAGGTTCTTACCGTTTGAACTTTGCTATTTGTACACTGAATTTTGACACGTTGTTTGACATATGGTTTGTAGTCACGCGCCAATGGGATGAGAAAACTGTTTGAAATTTAAACCGTCCAACAAGGTAATGTCTTGTGGCAAAGTGTAAACTAAAGTGAACACCATAGTGTACATGTAGCAAGGTCCCGATTGAACTTTACTATTTGTACCCTAATTTTTGACAAGTTGTTTGACCCTTACATTGTTGTCAAGTGTCAGTTGGATGGGCAAACTGTTTGAAATTTAAACTACCCTGCTGGGTAGTGTCACATGGCAAAGTGTAAACTAAAGCGTACTCCGTAGTGTACCTATCAGAAGGTTCTTACTGATTTAACTTTGTTATTTGTACACTGATTTTTGACACATTATTTGACACTTGCATTGTTGTCAGCTGTCAATCAGATAAGAAAGTTATTTTAAATTTAAACTTTCCAACATGATAATGTCACATGGCAAAGTGAAAACCATAGTGTACATGTAGCAAGGTTCTTACCGATTGAACTTCGCTATTTGTATACTGAATTTGGACATGTTGTTTGGCACTTGAATTATTGTCAAATGTTAATTAGATGGGAGAACTATTTGAAATTTAAACTGTGCAATAGGATAATATCACGTGGCAAAGTGTAAACTAAAGTGTACACCATAGTATACATGTAGCAACATTCTTACCGATTGAACTTTGCTATTTGTACACGGATTTTTGACATGTTGTTTGACACTTGCTTTGTAATCAAGCATCAATTGGATGAGAACTCTTTGAAACTTAAACTGTCCAACAGGGCAATGTCACGTGGCAAAGTGAAAACTAAAGTGTACACCATAGTGTACATATAGCGAGGTCCTTACCGATTGAACTTTGCTATTTATACACTGATTTTTGACACGTTGTTTGACACTTGCATTGTTGTCAAGTGTCAATTGGATAAGAAAATTATTTGAAATTTAAACTATCCAATAGGGTAATGTCACGTGACAAAATGTAAACTAAAGTGTACACCATAGTGTACATATAGCGAGGTCCTTACCGATTGAACTTTGCTATTTATACACTGATTTTTGACACGTTGTTTGACACTTGCATTGTTGTCAAGTGTCAATTGGATAAGAAAATTATTTGAAATTTAAACTATCCAATAGGGTAATGTCACGTGACAAAATGTAAACTAAAGTGTACACCATAGTGTACATATAGCGAGGTCCTTACCGATTGAACTTTGCTATTTATACACTGATTTTTGACACGTTGTTTGACACTTGCATTGTTGTCAAGTGTCAATTGGATAAGAAAATTATTTGAAATTTAAACTATCCAATAGGGTAATGTCACGTGACAAAATGTAAACTAAAGTGTACACCATAGTGTACATATAGCGAGGTCCTTACCGATTGAACTTTGCTATTTATACACTGATTTTTGACACGTTGTTTGACACTTGCATTGTTGTCAAGTGTCAATTGGATAAGAAAATTATTTGAAATTTAAACTATCCAATAGGGTAATGTCACGTGACAAAATGTAAACTAAAGTGTACACCATAGTGTACATATAGCGAGGTCCTTACCGATTGAACTTTGCTATTTATACACTGATTTTTGACACGTTGTTTGACACTTGCATTGTTGTCAAGTGTCAATTGGATAAGAAAACTATTTGAAATTTAAACTGTCCAACAGGGTAATGACACATGGCAAAGTGTAAATTTAAGTGTACACCATAGTGTACATGTCACACGGTTCTTACCTATTGAACTTTGCTATTTGTACACTAATTTTTGACTCGTCATTTGACAATTGCATTGTTGTCAAGTGTCAATTGGATAAGAAAACTATTTGAAATTTAAACTATCCAATAGGGTAATGTCACGTGACAAAATGTAAACTAAAGTGTACACCATAGTGTAATGTTCTTATCGATTGAACTTTGATATTTGTACACTGATTTTTAACACGTTGTTTGACACCAGCACTTTTTGTCAGGTGCCAATTGGATGGGAAAACTACTATTTGTACAGTGATTTTTGACACGTTCTTTGATACTTGCATTGTTGTCAAGTATCAATTGGATGGAAATTGTTTGAAATTTAAATTGTCCAATAGGGTAATGTCACTTGGCAAAGGGTAAATTAAAGTGTACACCATAGTGTACTTGTAGCAAGGTTGCATTGTTGTCAAGTGTCAATTGGATGGAAATTGTTTGAAATTTAAATTGTCCAATAGGGTAATGTCACTTGGCAAAGGGTAAATTAAAGTGTACACCATAGTGTACTTGTAGCAAGGTTCTTATCGATTGAACTTCGCTATTTTCACATTAAATTTTGACACGTTGTTTGACACTTGCATTGTTGTCAAGTGCCAATGAGATGAGAAAACTGTTTGAAATTTAAACTGTCCAGTAGGGTAATGTCACGTAACATTGAACTTTGCTACTTGTACACTGATTTTTGAGACATTGTTTGACACTTGCATTGTTGTCATGTGTCAATTGGATGGGAAAACTATTTGAAATTTAAATTGTCCAGGACGGTAATATCACTTGACAAAGTGCAAACTAAAGTGTACGCCATAGAGTACATTTAGCAAGGTTCTTACCGATTGAACTTTGCTATTTATACACTGATTTTTGACAAGTTGTTTGACACTTGCATTGTTGTGAAGTGTCAATTGGATGGCGAAGTGTCCAGTAGGGAAATATCTTTTGGCAAAGTGTAAACTAAAGTGAACACCATAGTTTACATATATTAAGGTCCTTACCGATTGAACTTTGCTATTTGTACACTGGTTTTTGAAACGCTGTTTGATAATTTCTTTATATTCATGCATCAATGAGATGAGAAAATTGATTGAAATTTAAACTGTCCAACAGGGTAATGTCTTGTGGCAAAGTGTAAACTAAAGTGTACACCATAGTGTACGTGTGGCAATGTTCTTATCGATTGAACTTTGATATTTGTACACTGATTTTTAACACGTTGTTTGACACCAGCACTTTTGGTCAGGTGCCAATTGGATGGGAAAACTACTATTTGTACAGTGATTTTTGACACGTTCTTTGATACTTGCATTGTTGTCAAGTGTCAATTGGATGGGGAGACTATTTGAAATTTAAACTGTCCAACAGGGTAATGTCTTGTGGCAAAGTGTAAACTAAAGTGTACACCATAGTGTACGTGTGGCAATGTTCTTATCGATTGAACTTTGATATTTGTACACTGATTTTTAACACGTTGTTTGACACCAGCACTTTTGGTCAGGTGCCAATTGGATGGGAAAACTACTATTTGTACAGTGATTTTTGACACGTTCTTTGATACTTGCATTGTTGTCAAGTGTCAATTGGATGGAAATTGTTTGAAATTTAAATTGTCCAATAGGGTAATGTCACTTGGCAAAGGGTAAATTAAAGTGTACACCATAGTGTACGTGTGGCACGGTTCTTACCGATTGAACTTTGCTATTTATACACTGATTTTTGAGACATTGTTTGACACTTGCATTGTTGTCATGTGTCAATTGGATGGCGAAGTGTCCAGTAGGGAAATATCTTTTGGCAAAGTGTAAACTAAAGTGAACACCATAGTTTATATATAGTAAGGTCCTTACCGATTGAACTTTGCTATTTATACACTGATTTTTGAGACATTGTTTGACACTTGCATTGTTGTCATGTGTCAATTGGATGGCGAAGTGTCCAGTAGGGAAATATCTTTTGGCAAAGTGTAAACTAAAGTGAACACCATAGTTTATATATAGTAAGGTCCTTACCGATTGAACTTTGCTATTTATACACTGATTTTTGAGACATTGTTTGACACTTGCATTGTTGTGAAGTGTCAATTGGATGGCGAAGTGTCCA
Organism: Olea europaea var. sylvestris; assembly: GCF_002742605.1. Lineage (NCBI taxonomy): Eukaryota > Viridiplantae > Streptophyta > Magnoliopsida > Lamiales > Oleaceae > Olea > Olea europaea. The sequence continues at coordinate 785,497 of NW_019265079.1, forward strand.
GTAGGGAAATATCTTTTGGCAAAGTGTAAACTAAAGTGAACACCATAGTTTATATATAGTAAGGTCCTTACCGATTGAACTTTGCTATTTGTACACTGATTTTTGAAACGCTGTTTGACAATTTCTTTATAGTCATGCATCAATGAGATGAGAAAAATTGATTGAAATTTAAACTGTCCAACAGGGTAATGTCTTGTGGCAAAGTGTATTCTAAAGTGTACACCATAGTGTACATATAGCGAGATCCTTACCGATTGAACTTTGTTACTTGTACACTGATTTTTAACACAATGTTTGACACTTGCATTGTTGTCAAGTGTCAGTTGGATGGGAAAACTATTTGAAATTTAAATAGTCCAACAAGGTAATGTCACGTGGCAAAGTGTAACAAAAGTGTACTCCATAGTGTACATGTATCGAGGTCCTTACCGATAGAACTTTGCTAGTTGTACACTGATTTTTCACACGTTGTTCGACACTTGCATTGTTGTCAAGTGTCAATTGGATGGGGAGACTATTTGAAATTTAAACTATCCAGCAGGGTTATGACACGTGGCAAAGTGTAAATTTAAGTGTACACCATAGTGTACATGCCACATTGTTCTTACCTATTGAACTTTGCTATTTGTACACTGATTTTTGACTCGTCATTTGACAATTGCATTGTTGTCAAGTGTCGATTGGATGAGAAAACTGTTTGAAATTTAAACTATCCAACAGGGTAATGTCACGTGGCAAAATGTAAACTAAAGTGTACACCATAGTGTACGTGTGGCAAGGTTCTTACCGATTGAACTTTGATATTTGTACACTGATTTTTGGCACGTTGTTTGACACCTGCATTTTTGTCAGTGCCAATTGGATGGGAAAATTTCTATTTGTACACTGATCTTTGACACGCTCTTTGATACTTGCATTGTTGTCAAGTGTCAATTGGATGGAAAATTGTTTGAAATTTAAACTGTCCAATAGGGTAATGTCACTTGGCAAAGGGTAAATTAAAGTGTACACCATAGTGTACTTGTAGCAAGGTTCTTATCGATTGAACTTCGCTATTTTCACATTGATTTTTGACACGTTGTTTGACACTTGCATTGTTGTCAAGTGCCAATTAGATGAGAAAATTGTTTGAAATTTAAACTGTCCAGTAGGGTAATGTCACGTAACATTGAACTTTGCTACTTGTACACTGATTTTTGAGACATTGTTTGACACTTGCATTGTTGTCATGTGTCAATTGGATGGAAAAACTATTTGAAATTTAAACTGCCCAGCACGGTAATATCACATGACAAAGTGCAAACTAAAGTGTACACCATAGTGTACATGTGGCAAGGTTCATAACGATTGAACTTTGCTATTTGCACACTGATTTTTGACACGTCGTTTGACACTTGCATTGTTGTCAACCGTCAATTGGATGGGAAAACTGTTGGAAATTTAAACTATCAAATAAGGTAATGTCACGTGGCAAAGTGTAAACTAAAGTTTAAACCATAGTGTACATGTAGCAAGGTTCTTTTCGTTTGAACTTTGCTATTTGTACACTGATTTTTGACTCGTTGTTTGACACTTACATTGTTGATTCAATTGGATGGGAAAATTTTTGAAAATTTAAACTGCTCAACAGGGTAATGACACGTGGCAAAGTGTAAGCTAAAGTGTACACCATAGTGTACATGTCGTACGGTTCATTCCTATTGAACTTTGCTATTTGTATACTGATTTTTGACATGTTGTTTGACAATTGTATTGTTGTTGAGTGTCAACTGGATGGGAAATCTCTTTGAAATTTAAACTGCCCAACAGGGTAATTTCACGTGTCAAATTATAAACTAAATTGTCGAGCATCAATTGGATGGCAAAACTGTTTGAAATTTATACTGTCCAATAGGGTAATGTCACGTGGCAAAGTGTAAACTAAAGTGTACGCCATAGTGTATGTGTAGCAAGGTTGTTACCAAATGAGCTTTGCTATTTGTGCACTGATTTTTGACATGTTGTTCGACACTTGCATTGTTGTCAAGCGTCAGTTGGATGGGAAAACTACTACTTGTACACTAATTTTTAACACGTTGTTTGACAGTTGCATTGTTGTCAAGCGTCAGTTGGATGGGAAAACTACTACTTGTACACTAATTTTTAACACGTTGTTTGACAGTTGCATTGTTGTCAAGCGTCAGTTGGATGGGAAAACTACTACTTGTACACTAATTTTTAACACGTTGTTTGACAGTTGCATTGTTGTCAAGCGTCAGTTGGATGGGAAAACTACTACTTGTACACTAATTTTTAACACGTTGTTTGACAGTTGCATTGTTGTCAAGCGTCAGTTGGATGGGAAAACTACTACTTGTACACTAATTTTTAACACGTTGTTTGACAGTTGCATTGTTGTCAAGCGTCAGTTGGATGGGAAAACTACTACTTGTACACTAATTTTTGACAAGTTTTTTGACACTTACATTGTTGTCAAGTGTCAATTGGATGGAAAAACTGTTTGAAATTTATACTGTCTAATAGGGTAATGTCACGTGGGAAAGTTTAAACTAAAGTGTACACCATAGTGTACATTTAGTAATGTCCTCACCGATTGAACACTGCTATTTGTAAACTGATTTTTGACACGTTGTTTGACACTCGCATTAATCTCAAATGTCAATTAGAGGGAAAAACTGTTTGAAATTTAAACTATCTAATATGGTAATGTCACGTGGCAAAGTGTAAACTAAAGTGTACACCATAATGTACATGTAGCAAGGTCCTTACCGATTGAAATTTGCTATTTACACACTAATTTTTGACAAGTTTTTTGACACTTACATTGTTGTCAAGTGTCAATTGGATGGGAAAACTGTTCCAAGTTTACCAACAGGGTAATTTCATGTGGCAAAGTGTAAACTAAAGTGTGCACTATAGTGTACATGTAGCAAGGCCCTTACCAATTGAACTTTGCTACCTGTACACTGATTTTTGACACGTTGTTTGACACTTGTATTGTTGTGGAGTGTCAATTGGACGGGAAAACATCTATTTCTACACTAATTTTTGTCACGTTGCTTGATACTTGTTTTCAAGTGTCAATTGGATGGGAAACTGTTTGAAATTTAAAAGGTCCAACACAGTAATGTCATGTGGCAAAGTGTAAACTAAAGTGTACACCATAGTATATATGTATCAAGGTTCTTATGATTGAGGTTTGCTATTTGTACACTGATTTTTGACATATTGTTTGACACTTGTATTGTTGTCAAGTGTCAATTGGATGGGAAAACCATTTGAAATTTATACTGTTGAACAGGATAATGTCACTTGGCAAAGTGTAAACTGAAGTGTACATGTTGCAAGGTCCTTACCAATTGAACATCGCTATTTGTGCACTAATTTTTGACACGTTTTTTGACTCTTGCATTGTTGTCGGGTGTCAATTAGATGGAAAAACTGTTCGAAATTTAAGCTATCCAGCAGGGTAATGTCACGTGGCAAAGTGTAAACTAAAGAGTACACCATAGTGTACATGTAGCAAGGTTCTTACCGATTGAACTTTGCTATTTGTACAATGATTTTTGACATGTTTGACACTTGCATTGTTGTCAAGTCTCAATTGAACGGGAAAACTTCTATTTGTACACTAAATTTTGACATGTTGTTTGACACTTGTATTGTTGTCAAGTGTCAATTGAACGGGAAAACTCTTTGAAATTTAAACTGTCCAGCAGGGTATGTTACGTGGCAAAGTGTAAACTGTAGCAAGGTCCTTACAGACTGAACTTTGCTATCTGTACACCAATTTTTCGCATGTTGTTTGACACTTACATTGTTGTCAAGTCCCGATTGGATGGGAAAATTGCTATTTATATACTAATTTTTGACACGTTGTTTTATACTTACATTGTTGTCAAGTGTCAATTGGATTGGAAAATTGTTTGAAATTTATGCTGTCCAACTGGCTAATGCCACGTGGCAAAGTATAAATTAAAGTGTACACCAAAGTGTACATGTAGCAAGTTTCTTACCGAATGAACTTTGCTATTTGTACACTGATTTTTGACACATTGTTTGACACTCGCATTGTTTTCAAGTCTCAATTGGTTGGGAAAATTGCTGGTTGTACACTAATTCTTGACACGTTGTTTGATACTTACATTGTTGTCAAGTGTCAATTGGATGGGAAAACTGTTTGAAATTTAAACTGTCCAACAAGGTAATGTCACGTGGCAAAGTGTAAACTAAAGTGTACACCATAGCGTACATCTAGCAAGGTTCTTATCAAAATGAACTTTGTTGTTTGTACACTGATTTTTGACACGTTGTTTGACACTAGCATTGTTGTCAACTGTTAATTGGATGGAAAAACTATTTGAAATTTAAACTGTCCAATAGGGTAATGTCATGTGGCAGAGTGTAAACTAAAGTGTACACCATAGTGTACACGTAGCAATGTCCTTACTAATTGAACATTGCTATTTGTACACTGTTTTTGACACGTTGTTTGCCACTCGCACTGTTGTCAAGTGTCAATTAGATTGGAAAATTGCTTGAAATTTAAACTGTCCTATGCGGTAATGTCACGTGGAAAATTGTAAACTAAAGTGTACACCATAGTGTACATGTAGCAAGGTTCTTACCGATTGAACTTTGCTATCTGTACACTGATCTTTGACACATTGTTTGACACTTGCATTGTTGTCAAGTCTCAATTGTATGGGAAAATTGTTTGAAATTTAAATTGTCCAACATGGTAATATCACGTGGCAAAGTGTAAACTAAAGTATACATGTAGCAAGGTTCTTACCACTTGAACTTTGCTATTTGGACACTGCTTTTGGACACATTGTTTGACACTTGAATTATTGTCAAGTATCAATTGGATGGGAAAATTGTTTGAAATTTAACCTGTCCAATAGGGTAATGTCACGTGAAAAGGTGTGAACTAAAGTGTACACTACAATGTACATGTAGGAAGGTCCTTATTGATTGAACTTTGCTATTTGTACCCTAATTTTTGATACGTTGTTTGACACTTGCAGTGTTGTCGAGTTTCAATTGGACTGGAAAACTGTTTGAAATTTAAACTGTCCAGCTGGGTAATGTCACGTGGCAAAGTGTAAACTACAGTGTGCACCATATGTACATGTAGCAAGGTTCTTATCGATTGAACTTTGCTATTTGTACATTGATTTTTGACACGTTGTTTGACACTTGCATTGTTGTCAAGTCTCAATTGGATGGGAAAACTGCTATTTGTGCACTAATTTTTGACACGTTATTTGACACTTACATTGTTGTCAAGTGTCAATTGGATGGAAAAACTGTTTAAAATTTAAACTGTCTAACAGGGTAATGTCTGGTAGCAAAGGGTAAACTAAAGAGTTCTTACCGGTTGAACTTTGCTATTTTTACACTAATTTTTGACACGTTGTTTAAAACTTGCATTGTTATCAAGTGTCAATTGGATGGAAAAACTGTTTGAAATTTAAACTGTCTAACAGGGTAATGTCACGTGGCAAAGTGTAAACTAAAGTGTACACCATATTGTACATGTAGCAAGGTTCTTACTGCTTGAACTTTGCTATTTGTACACTGATTTTTGACACATTCTTTTACACTTGCGTTGTTGTCAAGTGTCAATTAGAGGGGAAAATTGTTTGAAATTTTAACTGTCCAACGGGGTAAAGTCACGTGACATAGTGTAAAGTAAAGTTTACACCATAGTGTACATGTAGCAAGGTTTTTACCTCTTGAACTTTGCTATTTGTAAACTGATTTTGGACCTATGCTTTGACACTTGAATTGTTGTCAAGTGTCAATTGGATGGAAAAATAGTTTGAAATTTAAACTATCCAACAGGGTAATGTCACGTGGCAAAGTGTAAACTAAAGTGTATACCATAATGTACATGTAGCATGGTCCTTATCGATTGAACTTTGTTCTTTGTACACTGATTTCTGACACATTATTTGACACTTGCATTACTGTCGAGTGTCAATTTGATGGGAAAAGTGATTAAATTTTAAACTGTCGAACAGGGTAATGTCACGTGGCAAAGTGTAAATTACAGTGTGCGCCATAATGTACATGTAGCAAGGTTCTTAGCGATTGAACTTTGCTATTTGTAAATTGATTTTTGACACGTTGTTTGACACTCGCATTGTTGTCAATTCTCAATTGGATGGGAAAACTACTATTTGTACACTAATTTTTGACACGTTGTTTGATACTTACATTGTTGCCAAGTACCAGTTGGATGGAAAAATTGTTTGAAATTTAAAATGTCCAACAGGGTAATGTCACGTGGAAAAGTGTAAACTAAAGTGTACCCCATAGCGTACATGTAGCAAGGTTCTTATCGAATGAACTTTACTGTTTGTATACTAATTTTTGACACGTTGTTTGACACTCACATCGTTGTCAACTGTTAATTGGATGGGAAAATAGTTTGAAATTCAAACTGTCCAATAGGATAATGTCATGTGGCAGAGTGTAAAGTAAAGTGTACACCATAGTGTACATGTAGTAATGTTCTTACCGATTGAACTTTGCTATTTGTAAACTGATTTTTGACACGTTGTTTGACACTTGCATTGTTGTCAAGTCTCAATTGGATGGGAAAACTGCTATATGTACACTAATTTTTGACACATCGTTGTCAAGTGTCAATTGGATGGGAAAACTGTTTGAAATTTAAACTGTCCAAGAGTATAATGTCACGTTACAAAATTTAAATAAAAGTGTACACCATAGTGTACATGTGGCAAGGTTCTTACCGAATAAACTTTGCTATTTGTACACTGATTTTTTCCCCGTTGTTTGACACTCGCATTGTTGTCAAGTCCTGATAGGATGAGAAAACTGCTAGTTATAAACTAATTTTTGACACGTTTTTTGATACTTACATTGTTCTCAAGTGGCAATTAGATGGGAAACCTGTTTTAAATTTAAATTGTCCAACTGGGTAATGTCACGTGACAAAGTATAAACTAAAGTGTATGCCATAGAATACATGTAGCAAGGTTCTTACCGAACTTTGCTATTTGTACACTGATTTTTGACACGTTGTTCGACACTCGCATTGTTGGCAACTGTGAATTGGATGGAAAAACTGTTTGAAATTTAAATTGTCCAGCTGGGTAATGTCACGTGACAAAATGTAAACTAAGAGTGCACCATAGTGTACATGTAGCAAGGTCATTGCCGATTGAACTTTGCTACTTGTGCATTATTTTTTCACTCGTTGTTTGACACTTTCTTTATAGTCAAACGTCAATTCGATAAGAAAGCTTTTTGAAATTTAAACTGTCCAATGGGGTAATGTCACGTGGTAAAGTGTAAACTAAAGTGTACACCATAGTGTACATGGAGCAAGGTTCTTACCGCTTGAACTTTGCTATTTGTGCACTATTTTTGGACACACAATTCAAGTGCCAATTGGATGGGAAAATCTTTTGAAATTTAAACTATCCAACAGTGTAATGTCACGAGGCAAAGTGTAGACTAAAGTGTACACCATAATGTACATGTAGCAAGGTCCTTACTGATTGAACTTTGTTATTTGTACATTGATTTTTGACACGTTGTTTGTGTAACGCCCCGACCCCTAGAGGATCGGAACGCCCCGAAGATCTCGATACATTTTCGGGCCACCGGGATGTGCGGTGTACGGGGTGGAATGAGCTTCTTTTAATATCTCGTTTCTAAAGGCTTCATCCTTAGGCACGCAAATTCTTCCTCTAAATATCAGTGCCTGATCCTCAGTTATTCTTAAGTCCTTTTTCTTATCGATACCAACTCATTCTTAATCTTCTACAAAAATGAGTCTTTATTTTGTGCTTCTATAATTCAATCTCTAAGAGTAGGTCAAATTATTAAAGCTGCTAGACGAGCACTGAGTTGTCCTGGTGTGGTAACCACTTTGATCTGCAACTTTTCCAAGTCCTTAACTAACTCCATTTGAGAGGTGGGTGGTGACGTCAATTGTCCCATTGATTTTCTACTTAGAGAGTCAGCCACAACATTAGCCTTACCCGGATGGTAGTGAATAGTGCAGTCGTAATTGTTCACCAATTCCAACCATCATCTTCGTCGCATATTCAATTCCTTCCGTTTGAAGAAATACTTGAAACTTTTGTGATCTGTGTAGATATCACACTTCCATCCGTAAAAGTAGTGTTGCCATATCTTCAAAGCTTGTACTACCGCTGCAAGTTCTAAATCATGTGTCGGGTAGTTCTGCTCATGTTTCTTCAATTATCTTGAAGCATAGGCTATCACTTTTCCATTCTGCATTAGTACACCAATCCTCGCTTGGATGCGTCGCTGTATATAACAAATCCTTCCATACCTTCAGGTATTGTTAATACAGGTGTTGATATCAACTTCTACTTAAGTTCTTGAAAACTTTGTTCGCGTTGTTCTGTCCATTGGACTTTTACTCCCTTCCTTGTAAGCTGCATCATTGGTCCAGCTATTTTGGAAAATCCTTCTATGAATCTCCTATAATATCCAGCCAATCCTAGAAAACTTTGTACTTCGCCAGCATTTGTTGGTGTTTTCCAGTTGGTTACTACTTCTACTTTTGCTGGAGCTACTTCAATCCCTTGGGCAGTAACTACATGTCCAAGAAATCCAACTCGTTCAAGCCAAAACTCACACTTTTTAAATTTGGCATACAGCTTCTCCTTGCGTAATACCTCTAAGGCTATTCTCAAGTGCTCTTCATGATGCTCCTTACTCTTGGAATATATCAGAATGTCATCGATGAAGACTATGACAAACTTATCCAAGTATTGATGAAACACTCGATTCGCCAGGTCCATGAACACTGCAGGTGCATTGGTTAGCCCAAACGGCATCACCGTAAACTCGTAGTGTCCGTATCGAGTTCTAAAAACTGGCTTAGGTATATCCTTTGTCTCTACTTTCAGTTGATGGTATCCCGATCGTAAGTTGATCTTGGAAAATACCTTAGCTTCTTTTAGTTGATCTAACAGATTCTCGATCCTCGGGAGTGGATACTTATTCTTTATGGTTAATCGATTTATCTCCCTATAATCGATGCACATCCTCAGGCTACCATCTTTCTTCTTTACAAACAACACCGGTGCACCCCATGGAGATACGCTTGGTTGTATGAAGCCCATATCTAGGAGTTCTTGCAACTGCTTCTTTAATTCTTGTAGTTCCTTTAGGGCCATTCGGTATGGGGCCTTAGATACTGGTACCGCCTCGGGAATTAGGTCTATGGTGAATTCCACTTGTCTATCAGGTGGAATACCAGATAGATCTTCTGGAAACACATCTATGAATTTTCGTACTACTGGTACATCTTCAACCCTTATCGTCTCTTGTTTCCCTCCTCAGATACTTACTAGATATCCTTGACATGTTTATTTTCTCAACATCTTCTCAGCTTGTAAAGCCGATACTAGTCAAATAAGGAGTTTCATCTTCATTCCAAGGAACAAAAATGGTTCCTCTCCCAGTTTCTGAAATGATACTTTCATTTCCTTACATCGGATGGTGGTGTAATTACAACCTAACCAATCCATGCCTAGTATTAAATCAAAATCCTTCATTTCTATCATGTATAGGTTCACTTCCACTGGTTTTCCCTCAACTTCAATACTTACTGACTTGGCTATTCTATCAGTATTCAAAGGGTTGCTCGAAGGAATACTAACTTCTAATGTACCTTTCGACTTATCACAGGTAATACTAGATTTAGCCATAAAAGTTGTTGAAGCAAAGGAGTGTGTAACTCCTAAATCAAGCAATACATAAGTAGGTTTATTGGCTATTAGTAGAGTACCTGTTATGACATTAGAGTTTTCCTTTGCATCCTCTTGAGTCAATGCAAAAACCTGTGCTTTCCCTTTCTAGTTCTGGTCGCTGTTATCATCCTTCTTCTGGGTATGTGTGGGACAATCCCCAATGATATGTCCTGGCTTGCCACATCGGAAACAGACATTTTTCCCTTGTAAGCACTTGCCACGATGTGTCCTTCCACACTTAGAACAGGGCGCAATAACCGGCACAATGCTTTTGCTGGCATTGGCTCTGCCCCTAGCTTTCTTGTTCTGACACTTACCTTTTCCCTTGTCCTGGCCATTCCATTTCCTCTTTCCCATGTTACCATTATCTGGTTGATTGAACAGTTGATCATGTTGTTCGGCACCAGTCTTCTGGTACCAAATAGCATGGGCTCTTTCCAGCATTTCACGGTATGTGGTGAAGCAATGGGACATAATTATCATGCTTATTTGAGTTCAGCCCTTGTTCAAACCTTCGTACCTTTTTATCCTCCGTATCCAACAGATGTGGAGCATACCTTGAAAGTTGATCAAACTTCCTCTCATACTCAGTCAGGGATAAAGTCTTTTCCTTGAGTTGGAGGAATTCACTTTCTTTGTGATCCCTCAAGGATTGGGAAATGTACTTGTCCATTACTTCTCCTTTGAATTGTTCCTAGGTCAATTCTGCTTGTTGCTCAGGGGTCCTTGTCCTTGACATTGAGTCCCACCAGTGATTTGCATCATCGGAGAACATGAACTCAGCACACTAGACTTTCTGAGCGTTCGTGCACCCTATCAATCGAAATATGCACTCCAACTTGCGAAGCGACTCCTCGGCTGCAAGTGGATCACCTGCTCCATTGAAGGTAGGGGGCTTGTGCTTTCGAAATTGCTCAACCACTGAAGCATGGTTTTGAACATTAGGAGCTAGTGGTAGGGGTTGAGCTTGGTTCGGGTTTTGCCTACCTAGGTCTTGAACCGCTCGGAGGAGGTCTCTTATCAAGTTTTGGTTTGCGCGGGCCATTTCCTTTAGACAAAACATATGGTTCTTATTAGTTTCATTCTTCGAATACTAAAGCAAAGAAGATAGTATTTTATTTCTTGACATAAGGGAAGCTATTACAAGGATTTAAATCTAATCCCTATAAGTTCTACAGATCTTCTTTGGTGGAGCTTCATCTTCGGAGGAGTCTTTCGCCTCATGTCCGGACTCTATGTCCATCTCAACCTGTGGTTCAGGCTCAGGATAATTCTCTAAATCATCCTCGGGTTCTTCTTCGGGATCTTCTTCCTCAGCCAAAGGTTCCTCCTCAGGCTCTTCATAGATTACATCATCCCACAAATCAATCAGGGCATGGCAATACCTCTCAAACTCGAACAGGTTTGGGTTTCCTTCTAACATTTCATCTCTAACCGTGACTCCCATATCTCCCCATTGACGTGGGAGGGAGTGTATGAGGTTATTTATAGCCTCAATATGCGTGATCTCCATACCAGCATTAACCATCGTCATGCATCTCTCATAGATATCATACACATGTTCGCTAAGCTGTCGGGTCGGATCAGTTACATAGTTTTCACAGGACTGAATAGCAATTCTATGGTTCAATGCTTCTCTATATGCCCTAGCCGTTCTACGAGCCATATCTATTGCATTTCCACATACACCATACTTTTTCTTTGCATAAAGAAAACATGCAAATATTTAAACTTTCATATCATGCAATTCCCTTTGAGCCCTTAGCTTTTGCCCAAGTCCATTACATATCTTTAGATAACACATCTCTAAATCACATCAAAGCATCATAACATAAACATAATCATTAACTTTAAACATGAACATACCTGGGCCATAGGATGAAATTGATGGATGGATCACGATGCCATGGAATACATTAAACTTTTCATTTTCCTTTTGTTTTTAAAAAAAAACATACTTGGTCTATAGAACCGGCTAAACCTTGCTCTGATACCACGCTGTTATGCCCCGACCCCTAGTGGACCGGAACGCTACTTACTTTACTTAGCTTAACCGGTGGTTTAGTAACAAGTGTATACGTTTTAGTGGAAACTTACATCTTCGGATAATAATTTAAATAACAATACTTCAAATACTTTAAACAAAAACACTGAATCATTTTTCAGAACAACAAAATGTAATTTATTTGAAGAAACCATAACTTGTTCTCGCATTTGGCGTTATTCAAAACTTTAAAGAAATAACATTGGAAAACATTTCGTAAAAATAAATCCAAATCACTTATTCACCGAACTTCCATGGGCTCATTGCATCACTCTCCATCTTCTCCTCCATCCATGCCCAAGGTACAATTTCCTTCAATCTGTAGAGATGGGATTAAACCCATGAGTTGAAAAACTCAATAGGTATCATAGCTGCACTTGTGATCAAGCTATACTTTACAAAACATTAACTTTATAACTTTTCATACATGCCGTACCCAGAGGCACCATTTAACATGAAGGGGTATGCCGTACCTGAGGGCACCATTTGACATACGAACATTTCTTTAACATAGAGGGGTATGCCGTACCGGAGTACCGTTTGACGTACAAACATTAACATGAATCGAAACTTATAACTTAACATGATTAAACACATTGTATGTCTACCTACCTTGATTGATGCTTTTGAAACTTTGAAAACTTGGATTGAAAACTTCGATGAAACTTGGACTTTGAAAGAAATGCACTCCTTGGATGTTTGAAAACCGTTGAGAATTGATGCTTGAAAATACTTCTTAAACTTCTAGGAAAAATAGTTTTCCTCCCTCTCTTTTTCTCTCTTGGAAACTCTTTCTTTAGTATGTAAAAGCTCTTGCTTTTGGTGTGAGAAAAAAATGAGTGAAATGAGGTCTCTACTTATAGGTAAATATCCCATAACATAAAGCAAATGAAGGGTCAAATTTCATTTAAGAGAGAAAACATGGGCGTCATTTAAGTTTGAGGTTAAATGCATCAATTTAGTGGGTTTTTATTGCCAAAAATGTGGGTGGCCCTTTGAGAAAATAATTGATGAAAATAAATATTTAAATTCTAGAGAAAAATGAGAATTTTCATTTCAGGCAGCTTCGGTCGACTGGTTGTAGTCCAGTTGACACTGCACAGCCTTCAGTGTTTCTATCATAACTTCTTCTCTCGATATCCAATTGAGTAAGTCAAACTGCATTGGAAAGCTAACTCAAAGAGCTACAACTTTATTTAGATATCATTTTCCAAATCGAATGTTTGCTATGTCGAAAATGGGTCTCAAATGAGACTAAAAATTTGAAGTATACATTAGTCATCCAATATTCATGTCTTAGTGCCACTAAGGTGTCTAGAATAATTTGGGGTTCTATAGTTTGACACTTACATTGTTGTCAAGTGTCAATTGGATGGGAAAATTGTTTGAAATTTGAACTGTCCAACAGGGTAATGTCATGTGTTAAAGTGTAAATTAAAGTGTACACCATAGTGTACATGTAGCAATATCCTTACCGATTGAACATTGCGATTTATACACTAATTTTTGACACATTGTTTTCCACTCGCACTGTTATCAAGTGCCAATTGGATGGAAAAACTGTTTGAAATTTAAATTGTCCAATGGGGTGATGTCACATGGCAAAGTATAAGCAAAAGTGTACACCATAGTGTAGATGTAGCAAGGTTCTTACCGATTGAACTTTGCTATTTGTATACTGATTTTTAAGACATTGTTTTAGACCTGTATTGTTGTCAAGTGTCAATTAGATAGGAAAATTGATTGAAATTTAAATTGTCTAATAGGGTAATATCACGTGGCAAAGTATAAACTAAAGTGTACATGTAGCAAGGTTCTTGCAACTTGAACTTTGCTATTTGTACACTGATTTTGGACACATTGCTTGACACTTGAATTGTTATCAAGTGTCAATTGGATGGGAAAACTGTTTGAAATTTAACCTATCCAATAGGGTAATGTCGCGTGACAAAGTGCACACGACAATGTACATGTAGGAAGGTCCTTACCGATTGAACTTTGCTATTTGTACACTGATTTTTGATACGTTGTTTGACACTTGTATTGTTTTCGAGTGTCAATTGGATGGCAAAACTGTTTGAAATTTAAACTGTCCAGTTGGGTAATGTCACGTGGCAAAGTGTAGACTACAGTGTGTACCATATGTACATGTAGTAAGGTTCTTACCTATTTAACTTTGCTATTTGTACATTGATTTTTGACACATTGTTTGACACTTGCATTGTTGTCAAGTCTCAATTGGATGGGAAAACTGCTATTTGTAAACTAATTTTTGACAAACTGTTCGACACTTACATTGTTGTCAAGTGTCAATTGGATGGGAAAACTATTTAAAATTTAAACTGTCCAACAGGGTAATGTCACGTGGTAAAGTGTAAACCAAAGGGTTCTTACCGATTGAACTTTGCTATTTGTACACTAATTTTTGACACGTTGTTTGACACTTGCATTGTTATCAAGTGTCAATTGGATGGGAAAATTGTTTGAAATTTAAAATGTCTAGCCGGCTAATGTCACGTGGTAAAGTGTAAACTAAAGTGTACACCATAGTGTATATGTAGCAAGGTTCTTACCGCTTAAACATTGCTATTCGTACACTAATTTTTCACACATTCTTTTATCTTTGTATTGTTGTCAAGCGTCAATTAGAATGGAAAACTGTTTGAAATTTTAACTGTCCAACGGGGTAATGTCACGTGACATAGTGTAAAGTAAAGTGTACACCATGGTGTACATATAGCAAGTTTTTTACCTCTTGAACTTTGCTATTTGTATACTGATTTTGGACACGTTGTCTGACACTTGAATTGTTGTCAAGTGTCAATTGGATAGTAAAATAGTTTGAAATATAAACTATCTAACAGGGTAATGTCACGTAGTAAAGTGTAAACTAAAGTGTACACCATAATGTACATGTAGCATGGTCCTTATCGATTGAACTTTACTCTTTGTACACTGATTTTTGACACGTTGTTTAACACTTGCATTGATGTCGAGTGTCAATTGGATGGGAAAACTGTTTGAAATTTAAACTATCCAACTAGGTAATGTCAGCTGGCAAAGTATAAACTACAGTGTACACCATAATGTACATGTAGCAAGGTTCTTACCGATTGAACTTTGCTATTTGTACATTGATTTTTGACATGTTATTTGATACTCGCATTGTTGTCAAGTCTCAATTGAACTGGAAAACTGCTATTTGTACACTAATCTTTGGCACGTTCTTTGGTACTTACATTGTTGTCAAGTGTCAATTCGATGGGAAAACTGTTTGAAATTTAAAATGTCCAACAGGGTAATGTCACGTGGCAATATGTAAACTAAAGTGTACACCATAGCGTACATGTAGCAAGGTTCTTATCGAATGAACTTTGCTGTTTGTACACTAATTTTTGACATGTTGTTTGACACTCTCATTGTTGTCAACTGTTAATTGGATGGAAAAACTGTTTGAAATTTAAACTGTCCAACAGAGTAATGTCATGTGGCCGAGTGTAAACCAAAGTGTACACCATAGTGTACATGTAGCAAGGTTCTTACGGATTGAACTTTGCTATTTGTACACTGATTTTTGACACGTTTGACACTTATATTGTTGTCAAGTCTCAATTGGATGGGAAAACTGTTTGAAATTTAAACTGTCCAACTGGGTAATGTCACGTGGCAAAGTGTAAATTAAAGTGTACACCATAGTGTACATATTGCAAGGTTCTTATCGAATGAATTTTTCTATTTGTACACAGATTTTTTACACGTTGTTTGACACTCGTATTGTAATAAACAATTAATTGAATGGAAAAACTGTTTGAAATTTAAATTGTCCAACAGGGTAATGTCATGTGGCAAAGTGTACACCATAATGTACATGTAGCATGGTCCTTACCGATTGAACTTTGCTCTTACACTAATTTTTGACATGTTGTTTGACACTTGCATCGTTCTCGAGTGTCAATTGGATGCTAAAACTGTTTGAAATTTAAACTGTCCAACTGGGTAATGTCACGTGGCAAAGTATAAACGACAGTGTGCGCCATAATTTACATGTAGCAAGGTTCTTACTAATTGAACTTTGCTATTTGTACATTGATTTTTGACACGTTGTTTGATACTCACATTGTTGTCAAGTCTCAATTGAACGGGAAAACTGCTATTTGTACACTAATTTTTAACATTTTGTTTGGTACTTACATTGTTGTCAAGTGTCAATTGGATGGGAAAACTGTTTGAAATTTAAAATGTCCAACAGGGTAATGTCACGTGGCAATGTGTAAACTAAAGTGTACACCATAGCGTACATGTAGCAAGGTTCTTACCGAATGAACTTTGCTGTTCGTACACTAATTTTTGACATGTTGTTTGACACTCGCATTGTTGTCAACTGTTAATTGGATGGAAAAGCTGTTTGAAATTTAAATTGTCCAACAGGGTAATGTCATGTGGCAGAGTGTAAACCAAAGTGTACACCATAGTGTACATGTAGTAAGGTTCTTACCGATTGAACTTTGCTATTTGTACACTAATTTTTGATACGTTGTTTGACACTTGTATTGTTCTCAAGTCTCAATTGGATGGGAAAACTGTTTGAAATTTAAACTGTCCAACTGGGTAATGTCACGTGGCAAAGTGTAAATTAAAGTGTACACCATAGTGCACATATAGCAAGGTTCTTATCAAGTGAACTTTGCTATTTGTTCACTGATTCTTTACACGCTGTTTGACACTTGCATTGATTTCAAGTCTCAATTGGAATGGAAAACTACTAGTTGTACACTAACTTTTGACACATTGTTTGATACTTACATTGTTGTCAAGTCTCAATTGGATGGAAATACTGCTTGAAATTTAAATTGTCCAACTGGGTAATGTCACGTGGTAAAGTGTAAACTACTGTGTACACCATAGTGTACATGTAGCAAGGTTCCTACCGAATGAACATTGCTATTTGTACACTGATTTTTGACACGTTGTTTGCCACTCGCACTGTTGTCAAGTGTCAATTGGATGGAAAAACTGTTTGAAATTTAAACTGTCCAATGGGGTAATGTCACATGGCAAAGTGTAAACTAAAGTGTACACCATAGTGTACATGTAACAATATTCTTGCCGATTGAACTTTGCTATTTGTACACTGATTTTTAAGACATTGTTTTAGACTTGCATTGTTATCAAGTGTCAATTAGATGACAAAACTGATTGAAATTTAAATTGTCCAATAGGGTAATGTCACGTGGCAAAGTGTAAACAAAAGTGTACATGTAGCATGGTTCTTACCACTTGAACTTTACTATCTGTACACTGATTTTAGACATGTTGTTTGACCCTTGAACTGTTGTCAAGTGTCAATTGGATGGAAAAACTATTTGAAATTTAACCTGTCCAATAGGGTAATGTCGTGTGACAAAGTGTAAACTAAAGTGTACACTACAATGTACATGTAGGAAGGTCCTTACCGATTGAACTTTGCTATTTGTACGCTGATTTTTGATACATTGTTTGACACTTGCATTGTTGTCGAGTGTCAATTGGATGGGAAAACTATTTGAAATTTAAACTGTCATACAGGGTAATGTCACGTGGCAAAGTGTAAACTACAGTGTGCACCAAATGTACATGTAGCAAGGTTCTTACCGATTGAACTTTACTATTTGTACACTGATTTTTGAAACGTACTTTGACACTTGCATTGTTGTCAAGTCTCAATTGGATGGGAAAACTGCTATTTGTAAACTAATTTTTGATACGTTGTTCGATACTTACATTGTTGTCAAGTGTCAATTGGATGGGAAAACTATTTAAAATTTAAACTGTCCAACAGGGTAATGTCACGTGGCAAAGTGTAAACTAAAAGGTTCTTTTCGATTGAACTTTGCTATTTGTACACTAATTTTTGACATGTTGTTTGACACTTATATTGTTATCAAGTGTCAATTGGATTGGAAAACTATTTGAAATTTAAACTGTCTAGCAGGATAATGTCACGTGGCAAAGTGTAAACTAAAGTGTACACTATAGTGTACATGTAGCAAGGTTCTTACTGAATGAACATTACTATTTGTGCACTAATTTTTGACATGTCGTTTGATACTTACACTGTTGTCAAGTGTCAATTGGATGGGAAAACTATTTAAAATTTAAACTGTCCAACTGGGTAATCTCACATGGCAAAGTGTAAATTACCGAATAAACTTTGCTATTTGTACACTAATTTTTGACATGTCGTTTGATACTTACACTGTTGTCAAGTGTCAATTGGATTGGAAAACTGTTTGAAATTTAAACTGTCCAACTGGGTAATGTCACATGGCAAAGTGTAAATTAATGTGTACATCATGGTGTACATGTAGCAACGTTCTTATCGAATGAACTCTGCTATTTGTATACTGATTTTTTACACGTTGTTTGACACTCGCATTGTTGTCAAGTTTCAATTGGATGGGAAAACTACTAGTTGTACACTAATTTTTGACACGATGTTTGATACTTGCATTGTTGTCAAGTGTCAATTGGATGGAAAAACTGTTTGAAATTTAAACTATCCAACTGGGTAATGTCATGTGAAAAAGTGTAAACTAAATTGTACACTATAGTGTGCATGTAGCAAGGTTCTTACTGAATGAACATTACTATTTGTGCACTAATTTTTGACACGTTGTTTGACACTCGCGTTCTTGTCAATTGTGAATTAGATGGGAAAATTGTTTGAAATTTAAATTGTTTAGCTAGATAATGTCACGTGACAAAATGTAAACTAAAGTGTGCACCATAGTGTACATGTAGCAAGATCCTTACCGACTGAACTTTGCTACATGTACACTGATTTTTCACACCTTGTTTCACATTTTCTTTGTGGTCAAACATTAATTTGATGAGAAAACATTTTGAAATTTAAACTGCCCAATGGGTTAAAGTTACATGGCAAAGTGTAAACTAAAATATACACCATAGTGTACATGTAGTAAGGTTCTTACCGCTTGAACTTTGATATTTGTGCACTATTTCTGGACACGAAATTCAAGCATCAATTGGATGGGAAAACCTTTTGAAATTTAAACTGTCCAACAGGGTAATGTCACGTGACAAAGTGTAAACTAAAGTGTTCACCATAGTATATGTAGCAAGGTTCTTACCCCTTAAACATTGCTATTTGTACACTTATTTTTGACACGCTATTTGACACTTGCATTGTTGTCAAGTGTCAATTAGAAGGGAAAACTGTTTAAAATTTTAACTATCCAATGTGGTAATGTCACGTGACATAGTGTAAAGTAAAGTTTACACCATAGTGTACATGTAGAAAAATTTTTACCTCTTAAACTTTGCTATTTTTACATTGATTTTGGACACGGTGTTTAACATTTCAATTGTTGTCAAGTGTCAATTGGATGAGAAAACAGTTTGAAGTTTAAACTATCCAATAGGGTAATGTCACGTGGCAAAGTAAAAACTAAAGTGTACACCATAATGTACATGTAGCAAGGTCCTTATCGATTGAACTTTGCTATTTGTACACTGATTTTTAGCACGTTGTTTGATATTTGCATTGTTGTCGAGTGTCAATTGGATAGAAAAACTGTTTGAAATTTAAACTGTCCAACAAGGTAATGTCACGTGGCAAAGTGTAAACTAAAGTGTACATCATAGTGTACATGTTAAAAGGTCCTTACCGACTGAACTTTGCTATCTGTAAATCGATTTTTCACACGTTGTTTGACACTTGCATTGTTGTCAAGTCCCAATTATATGGGAAAATTACTATTTGTACACTAATTTTTGACACATTGTTTGATACTTACATTGTTGTCAAGTGTTAATTGGATAAGAAAACTGTTTTAAATTTAAACTGTCCAATAGGGTAATGTCACGTGGCAAAGTGTAAACTAAAGTATACACCATAGTGTACATGTAGCAAGGTTCTTACCGAATGAACTTTCCTATTTGTACATCGATTTTTGACATGTTGTTTGACACTCGAATTGTTGTCAACTGTTAAATGGATGGAAAAACTGTTTGAAATTTAAATTATCCAATAGGTCAATGTGATATGGCAAAGTGCAAATTAAAGTGTACACCATAGTGTACTTGTTGAAAGGCTCTTGCCAATTGAATTTTTCTATTTGTAAACTGATTTTTGACACGTTGTTTGACACTTGCATTATTGTCAAGTCTCAATTGAATGGGAAAATTGCTATTTGTACACAGATTTTTGACATGTTGTTTGATACTTACATTGTTGTCAGGTGTCAATTGGATGGAAAAACTGTTTGAAATTTAAATTGTCCAACTGTGTAATGTCATGTGGCAGAGTGTAAACTAAAGTGTACACCATAGTGTACTTGTTGAAAGGCTCTTGCCAATTGAATTTTTCTATTTGTAAACTGATTTTTGACACGTTGTTTGACACTTGCATTGTTGTCAAGTCTCAATCGGATGGGAAAACTTCTATTTGTACTCTAATTTTTGACACGTTGTTTGATACTTACATTGTTTTCAAGAATCAGTTGGATGGGAAAACTATTTGAAATTTAAACTGTCCAATAGGGTAATGTCACGTGACAAAGTGTAAACTAGAGTATACACCTTAGTATACGTGTATCAAGGTTCTTACCAATTGAACATTGCTATTTGTACACTAGTTTTTGACACTTGCATTGTTTCCAAGTGTCAATTGGATGGGAAAATTTTTTTAAATTTAAACTGTCTAAGAGGGACATGTTACTTGGCAAAGTGTAAACTAAAGTATACACTATAGTGTACATGAAGCAAGGTTCTTACCGATTGAACTTTGTTATTTGTATACTGATTTTTG
>NW_019265079.1:806518-810180 GCF_002742605.1 Olea europaea var. sylvestris
GGTAATGTCACGTGGCAAAGTGTAAATTAAAGTGTACACCATAGTGTACATGTAGCAAGTTTCTTACCGAATGAACTTTGCTATTTGTACACTGATTTTTGACACGTTGTTTGACACTCGTATTGTTATAAACAGTTAATTGAATGGAAAAACTGTTTGAAATTTGAATTATCCAACAGGGTAATGTCATGTGCAAAGTGTAAATCAAAGTGTACACCATAGTGTACTTGTAGCAAGGTTTTTACTAATTGAACTTTGCTATTTGTACACTAATTTTTGACACTCGCATTGTTGTCAAGTTTCAATTGGATGGGAAAGTAGTTTGAAATTTTAACTATCCAATAGTAATGTCACGTGGCAAAGTGTAAACTAAATTGTACAGCATAGTGTACATGTAGTAAGGTTCTTATCGAATGAAGATTGCTATTTGTACACTGATTTTGACACGTTGTTTGACACTCGCATTGTTGTCAACTGTTAATTGGATGGGAAAACTGTTTGAAATTTAAACTTTCCAACAGGGCAAAGTCATGTGGCAAAGTGTAAACTAAAGTGTACACCATAGTGTACTTTTAGCAAAGTTCTTATCGATTGAACTTTGCTATTTGTACACTGATTTTTAGTACGTTGTTTGACACTTGCATTGTTCTCAAGTCTCAATTGGATGGGAAAACTGCTATTTGTACACTAATTTTTAACACGTTGTTTGATACTTACATTGCTGTTAAGTGTTAACTGGATGGAAAAACTGTTTGAAATTTATACTGTCCAACTGGGTAATGTCACGTGGCAAAGTGTAAATTAAAGTGTACACCATAGTGTACATGTAGCAAGTTTCTTACCGAATGAACTTTGCTATTTGTACACTGATTTTTGACACGGCGTTTGACACTCGCATTGTTGTCAAGTCTCAATTAGATTGGAAAACTACTATTTGTACACTAATTTTTGACACGTTGTTTGATACTTACATTGTTGTCAAGTGTCAATTGCATGGGAAACTGTTAGAAATATAAAATGTCCAACAGGGTAATTTCACGTGGCAAAGTATAAAGTAAAGTGTACACAATAGCGTACATGTAGCAAGGTTCTTACCAAATGAACTTTGCTGCTTGTACATTGATTTTTAACACGTTGTTTGACACTCGTATTGTTGTCAACTGTTAATTTGATGGGAAAACTATTTGAAATTTAAACTGCCCAACAAGGTAATGCCATGTGGCAAAGTGTAAACTAAAGTGTACACCATAGTGTACTTGTAGCAAGGTTCTTACTGATTGAACTTTGCTACTTGTACACTGGTTTTTAACACGTTGTTTGACACTTGCATTGTTGTAAAGTCTCAATTGGATGGGTGAACTGCTCTTTGTAGACTAATTTTTGACACATTGTTCAATACTTACATTATTGTCAAGTGTCAATTGGCTGGGAAAATTGTTTGAAATTTAAATTGTCCAACTGGGTAATATCACGTGGCAAAGGGTAAATTAAAGTGTACACCATAGTGTACATTTAGTAAGGTTCTTACCGAATGCACTTTACAATTTGTATACTAATTTTTGACACGTTGTTTAACACTTGCATTGTTGTTAAGTCTCAATTGGATGGGAAAACTGCTATTTGTACACTAATTTTTGACATGTTGTTTGACAATTACATTGTAGCCAAGTGTCAATTGGATGGAAAAACTGTTTAAAATTTAAACTGTCCAATCGGGTAATGCCATATGGCAAAGTGTAAACTACAGTGTGTACCATAGTATACATGTAGCAAGGTTCTTACCGATTGAACTTTGTTATTTGTACACTGATTTTTGACATGTTGTTTGACACTCGCATTGTTGTCAAGTCTCAATTAGATGGGAAAACTATTTCAAATTTAATGATGCAAACCCCGTAGCAATGGGAACCACAAAATCCACAACGAGATTGGTATGGAACCCAAGAACGCCAATACTAACCCGGTTTTAGATCTTGAACCCCAAGAATTGAACCAAGAAACCCTAGATTAGTGAGAACATAAAACCCCTTGATTATAATTAAAAGAACCCACAATCTGATTGATTAGAATGCCACAAGAAGTTGATTCTTAATAAGTTCCAAGATTTTTCAAGAAGAACAATAGATTGAAAGAATAAATTTCTCTCTCTATAATACTAAGCAATAGTCAAAGTTCAAAGGTTTTTACAATGAAAAAATATTCTCCTACTCATACTATTCCTTGAATAGGAGTCAAAAGGAAATATAATTCTAATAATCTAACAAAATTTCCTAAAATATTTGTCAAATATGGTAGGAGTTTGATTAAGAATGAAATTCTAGTAAAATAAGGAAAAATGCGAAAAAAACGAAAATCGCGCCGAGAAATGAACCATGCAGTCGCAGGGTTATAACACGTGCGGCCACATGGTAATAAAATTTTGGCCAATTGAAATCTCGGTCTCATGTTGTACGGTCGCACCGTGCGGCCGCATGGTTATGCTGCCCACTCTCGTCTTCGGGTGCTTGTAAGGTATTGATCCATTTTGTTTCGGCCTTCGTCCCGAACATGAAATTTGTCCCATTTTGAGTCCCAAACATGGTTCCATCAATAGTTTCTTGAACAAGCAATCTCATCACTTGTTTCACTTGCTTTTCCCTTGATCGTGTCATTGGTCCGCCATCGACAATCAATGGGTCTCGTCTTGCACTTGCCTTCGTCGGGCTTGACTTCTGAATCATATCATCCCCTCCTTCTTCAAAAGGATTCGTCCTCGAATCTGAACTTGCATCAAACAAAGAGAGATCAGATATATTAAAAGTACCTGAAACATTATACTCACCAGGTAAATCCACTTTGTATGCATTGTCATTGATCCTCTCGATGATTTGAAATGGTCCATCGCCTCGTGGTTGCAATTTTGATTTCCTCTGTTCTGGAAAACACTCTTTTCTGAAATGCACCCAGACCCAATCTCCAGGCTCAAATGTAACGTGGCTTCTTCCTTTATTTACTTTTGATGCAATCAGCTTTCTTTTCTCTTTGATCTACATCCTGACCTTTTCATGGAGTGTTTTCACCATCTTAACTTTTCGTTTCCCATCCAAGCTACCTCGTTCATGCACAGACAAAGGCATTAAATCCATAGGTGTTAGTGGATTAAAACCATAAACAATTTCAAAAGGAGAAAACGAAGTAGTAGAATATGTAGCTCAATTATATGCAAACTCTATAAACGGTAAACACTCTTCCCATGATTTCAGATTTTTATTGATCACTGTCCTAAGTAGTTGAGTCATAGTTCGATTAACTACCTCAGTTTGAAAACCTAACCCAAAGTCCATAGATATGTCTACCCAAGGTTCACTAGGTACACGCAAAGGAGTATACAAACCATGGGGTTGAACCTTAGACTTAGCTTTTTTACAAGTTATGCACTTTCCACATATTTGTTCTACGTATCTGTTTGTGGGTGACAAGTTGTAGAAAATAATAACTTAGTTCCTAACTTACTCCACAGAACACGCCAAAAATGACTCAAAAACTTCACGTCCCCATCAGACACTATACTTTTAGGTACTCCATGTAAACGTACTATTTCCCCAAAGAATAAGTCTGCAATATTAGTAGCATCGTCAGTTTTATGACATGGTATGAAGTGCGCCATCTTACTATACCTATTA
>NW_019265079.1:812162-836532 GCF_002742605.1 Olea europaea var. sylvestris
TTGCCATGGCCTTCCTAATAAGATATGACCCACATGCATAGGCACCACATCACATACTACTTTGTTACTATAACTCCCAATTGAGAAATTAATTAAAACTCTTTTATTCAACCTAACTACCCAACTTTCATTCAACCATTGCAACTTAAAAGGCCTAGGGTGTCTTAACAATGCTAGTCCTAATTTCTCAACTAAAGTTGTACTAGCTACATCGTGCAACTCCCACCATCAATAATCATACTATATACCTTATCGTTGACGTAACAACGAATGTAGAATATATTTTCTCGCTGCTGCTCCGAATCATCCACTTTGAGTTGAGTGTTAAGAGCTTTCCTTGACACCAACGGTTCCCCAATAGCAAACTCCAATTTTTCTTCTTCTTCCACATCCTCCAATGCAGGAATGTCCTCAAACTCTCCTTCACTTTCGCTCACCACCTCTCCATTATCCAACAAAACCATTACCCATTTATTTGGGCATTGAGAAGCAATGTGCCCTGACCCCAAGCATCTGAAACACTTGATGTCTCGATTCCTTGATGGTTGTGAATCTATTTTGTATGCAATTTTGTTAGCACTTTCTTCTTTCCCTTTCTGCCACTCATTCCTACCTTTAGGTACTGCTTTATCACCTTTATTGTTGTTGTTCCACCCTGGCTTCCAAGATGGATTAACACTCGAAGTTCCTAACAGCTGCCTAGCTGTCCCTTTCCTCTTCAGCTGTCTCTCTACCTTCATAGCCACATGCAACATGTCTTCCAACTCCACACAATGTTGCAACACCACTACATTGGCAATTTCCCTATTCAACCCATTCAAGAATCGTGCCATGGTAGCCTCCCGATCCTCCACCACATTGGCCCTAATCATGAGTATTTCTATCTCCTTATGATAGTCCTCTACACTTTTCGACCCTTGATATAGACCTTGCAATTTTTGATGGATCTCTCGATAATAGTGGCTAGGAAAAAGACCTATTTCTCATCAATGACTTCAATTCCTCCCAAGTGCTGATTGGTCTTCCCCCATTCCTACGTTGTGAAGTAATCACTTGATCCCACCATAAAATTGCATAGTCACTGAACTCCAAAATTGCTAACTTCACCTTTTTCTCCTCTGAATAGTTATAACACTCGAAGATCATTTCAACCTTCCTTTCCCACTCTAGGTATGCTACGGGATCACTCCTTCCTTTGAATGAAGGAACTGTCATTTTTATATTTCCTAAGTTTCTGGCCAAATCCTCCTCACGATCATTTCGACCCCGTCTGTCGAACCTATCGCCTCTATTCCTCATCCTTCACATCTCAACATCGTGAAATTCATCTTCGCCCATGTCACTCCCATATCCATACTCCTCTCGCCTTTCCCTCCTAGGCTCCCATCTATCCGATCCTCTGGCATTGGATACATCCACTCGATACCTCTGACTAAGATTAGCCACCGATGTATCTAATTTATTCATCCAAGCCTTCTGCTTCTCCAACCTATCTCTCACATCTCCAAATGCCCTCTGAAACCTTTGCACTAAATCCTCCGTTGCATTACTATTATTACCTTGTCGGCTTGAGTTTGATTCTGCCCTTTCTGACATCCTGACACTAAAATTTTATTTTACTACCTCACCAAAAGTCACTCGGAACACACACAAGGATTTTAACCTCTATTAAGCTCACCTCTCTGCCTTTTACCAGTCAATTCTTTCAACAATTGCTTCTAGGAATAATCAATAAACTCAATCAATCAATCAATTCGCGTAGAATTCCCCAAACCAGATGTGACTCAATAATTGTAACAAAGGACTCAAAGAAAACTTTTAAAACTTGATTTAAATTGAAGGAATGGAATGATTCAATGTGTCCAAGTAATTTAGAAATGATAATGAATAATAAAAGTTGGTATTTGACGGATCAATAATATTTAACAATTTTTTTACTGTACGGATGAACAGTACCGTATGGATGAACAGTAAATTTTATTTTTTTTAAGATCCGAAAATCAATAACAAAACCAACAAAGAAAACGAAGACTGATTTGGGCGAAAATTGAGCCCAAAAATGAAATTTGAAGATTTTTGATGAAAATTTTTGGATCAAAGATCAAAAAAACCTTCTGGACACAAGAACACAAGGAATTGAAAAAAAAATTAGAAAACAAAGGATATAACCTGATTAAATTGGAGCCAAAGCTCTGATACCAACTGATACGAACCCCGTAGCAATGGAAACTACGAAACACATAATGAGATTGATGCGGAACCTAATAACGCCAATACTATCCCAATTTTGGATCTTGAACCCCAAGAATTGAACCAAGAAACCCTAGATTAGTGAGAACCTAAAACCCCTTGATTACAATTAAAAGAACCCACAATCCGATTGATTAAAACGCCACAAGAAGT
Organism: Olea europaea var. sylvestris; assembly: GCF_002742605.1. Classification (NCBI taxonomy): domain Eukaryota; kingdom Viridiplantae; phylum Streptophyta; class Magnoliopsida; order Lamiales; family Oleaceae; genus Olea; species Olea europaea. Next base: position 814,566 of record NW_019265079.1, read on the forward strand.
TGATTCTTGATAAGTTCCAAGATTGTTCAAGAAGAACAATAGATTGAAAGAATAAATTTCTCTCTCTATAATATTAAGCAATAGTCAAAGTTCAAAGGTTTTCAGAACGAAAAAATATTCTCCTATTTATACTATTCCTTGAATAGGAGTCAAAAGGAAATATAATTCTAATAATCTAACAAAAATTCCTAAAATATTTGTCCAATATGGTAGGAGTTTGATTAAGAATGAAATTCTAGTAAAACAAGGAAAAACGTGGAAAAAAGGAAAATCGCGTCCAGAAATGAACCATGTAGTCGCATGGTTATAACACGTGCGGCCGCATGGTAATAAAATTTTGGCCAATTGAAATCTAGGTCTCATGTTGTGCGGCCGCACTGTGCGGCCGCATGGTTACACTGCCCACTCTCGTCTTCGGCTGCTTGTAACGCATTGATTCATTTTGTTTCGACCTTTGACCTAAACACGAAACTTGTCCCATTTTGAGTCACAAACATGGTTCCATCAATAGTTTCTTGAATGAGCAATCCCATCCCTTGTTTCACTTTCTTTGCCCTTGATCGCATCATTGGTCCGCCATCAACTATCAACGGGTCTCGTCTCGCTCTTGTCTTCATCGGGCTCAACTCCGGGATCATATCATTTAAACTGTCCAACTAGGTAATGTTACGTGCCAAAGTGCAAATTAAAGTGTACACCATAGTGTAGATATAACAAGGTTCTTACCGAATGAACTTTGCTATTTGTACACTGATTTTTGACACGTTGTTTGACACTCGCATTGCTGTCAACTATTAATTGGATGGAAAAATTGTTTGAAATTTAAACTGTCCAACAAGATAATGTCATGTGGCAAAGTGTAAATTAAAATATACACCATAGTGTACTTGTAGCAAGGTTCTTACCGATTGAACTTTGCTATTTATTCACTAATTTTTGACACGTTGTTTGACACTTGCATTGTTGTCAAGTGTCAATTTGATGGGAAAACTAGTTGAAATTTAAACTGTCCAATGGGGTAATGTCACGTGGCAAAGTGTAAACTAAAGTGTATACCATAGTTTACATGTAGCAAGGTTCTTACCAATTGAACTTTGCTATTTGTACACTAATTTTTGACACATTGTTTTACACTTGCATTGTTGTCCAGTGTTAATTAGATGGAAAAAATATTTGAAATTTAAACTATCGAACGGAGTAATATCACGTAGCAAAGTGTAAACTAAAGTTAACACCATAGTGTACATGTAGCAAGGTGTTTACCTCTTGAAATTTGCTATTTGTACACTGATTTTGGACACGTTGTTTGACACTTGAATTGTTGACAACTGTCAATTGGATAAGAAAACAGCTTGAATTTTAAAGTATCCAACAGGGTAATGTCACGTGGCAAAGTGTAGACAAAAGGGTACACTATAATGTACCTATAGCAAGGTCCTTACTGATAGAACTTTGCCATTTGTACACTTATTTTTAACACGTTGTTTGACACTTGCATTGTTGTCGAGTGTCAATTGGATAGGAAAACTGTTTGAAATTTAAACTGTCCAATAGGGTAATATCACTTGGCAAAGTGGAAACTAAAGTGTACACCATAGTTTACATATAGCAAGGTCCTTACCGATTGAACTTTGCTATCTGTACACTAATTTTTGGCACATTGTTTGACACTCGTATTGTTGTCAAGTGTCAATCGGATGGGAAAACTGTTTGAAATTTTATCTGTCCAACAGGGTAATGTCACGTGGCAAAGTGTAAACCAAAATGTACACCACAGTGTACATGTAGCAAGTTACTTTCCGTTTGAACTTTGTTATTTGTCTACTGATTTTGGACACGTTGTTTGACACTTGCTTTGTAGCCAAGCGTTAATTGGATGGAAAAACTATTTAAAATTTAAACTATCCAAAGGGGTAATGTCACTTGACAAAGTGTAAACTAAAGTGTACACCATAGTGTACATGTAGCAAGGTTCTTACCGCTCAAACTTTGCTATTTGTACACTGATTTTGGACACGTTGTTTGACACTTGCATTGTTGTCGAGTGTCAATTGGATGGGAAAACTATTTGAAATTTAAACTGTCCAACGGGGTAATGTTACGTGGCAAAGTGTAAACTAAATTGCACACCATAGTTTACATGTTGCAAGGTCCTTATCGATTGAAATTTGCTATTTGTACACTAATTTTTGATACGTCGTTAGACACTTGCATTGTTGTCGAGTGTCAATTGGGTGGAAAACCTATTTGAAATTTAAACTGTTCAGCTGGGTAATGTCCCGTGGCAAAGTGTAAACTAAAGTGTACACCGTAGTGTACATGTAGCAAGGTTCTTACCGATTGAACTTTGCTATTTGCACACTAATTTTTGACACGTTGTTCGACACTCGCATTGCTGTCAACTATTAATTGGATGGAAAAATTGTTTGAAATTTAAACTGTCCAATGGGGTAATGTCACGTGGCAAGGTGTAAACAAATGTGTACACCATAATGTATATGTAACAAGGTCCTTAGCGGTTGAACTTTGCTATTTGCACACTAATTTTTGACACGTTGTTCGACACTCGCATTGCTGTCAACTATTAATTGGATGGAAAAATTGTTTGAAATTTAAACTGTCCAACAAGATAATGTCATGTGGCAAAGTGTAACCTAAAATATACACCATAGTGTAGTTGTAGCAAGGTTCTTACCGATTGAACTTTGAGTGTCAATTGGGTGGAAAACCTATTTGAAATTTAAACTGTCCAACAAGATAATGTCATGTGGCAAAGTGTAAACTAAAATATACACCATAGTGTAGTTGTAGCAAGGTTCTTACCGATTGAACTTTGCTATTTATTCACTAATTTTTGACACGTTGTTTGACACTTGCATTGTTGTCAAGTGTCAATTTGATGGGAAAACTGGTTGAAATTTAAACTGTCCAATGGGGTAATGTCACGTGGCAATGTGTAAACTAAAGTGTCTACCATAGTTTACATGTAGCAAGGTTCTTACCAATTGAACTTTGCTATTTGTACACTAATTTTTGACACATTGTTTTACACTTGCATTGTTGTCCAGTGTTAATTAGATGGAAAAAATATTTGAAATTTAAACTATCGAACGGAGTAATATCACGTAGCAAAGTGTAAACTAAAGTTAACACCATAGTGTACATGTAGCAAGGTGTTTACCTCTTGAAATTTGCTCTTTGTACACTGATTTTGGACACGTTGTTTGACACTTGAATTGTTGACAACTGTCAATTGGATAAGAAAACAGTTTGAATTTTAACGTATCCAACAGGGTAATGTCACGTGGTAAAGTGTAGACAAAAGGGTACACTATAATGTACCTATAGCAAGGTCCTTACTGATAGAACTTTGCCATTTGTACACTTATTTTTAACACGTTGTTTGACACTTGCATTGTTGTCGAGTGTCAATTGGATAGGAAAACTGTTTGAAATTTAAACTGTCCAATAGGGCAATATCACTTGGCAAAGTGGAAACTAAAGTGTACACCATAGTTTACATATAGCAAGGACACGTTGTTTGACACTTGCATTGTTGTCGAGTGTCAATTGGATAGGAAAACTGTTTGAAATTTAAACTGTCCAATAGGGCAATATCACTTGGCAAAGTGGAAACTAAAGTGTACACCATAGTTTACATATAGCAAGGACACGTTGTTTGACACTTGCATTGTTGTCGAGTGTCAATTGGATAGGAAAACTGTTTGAAATTTAAACTGTCCAATAGGGCAATATCACTTGGCAAAGTGGAAACTAAAGTGTACACCATAGTTTACATATAGCAAGGACACGTTGTTTGACACTTGCATTGTTGTCGAGTGTCAATTGGATAGGAAAACTGTTTGAAATTTAAACTGTCCAATAGGGCAATATCACTTGGCAAAGTGGAAACTAAAGTGTACACCATAGTTTACATATAGCAAGGACACGTTGTTTGACACTTGCATTGTTGTCGAGTGTCAATTGGATAGGAAAACTGTTTGAAATTTAAACTGTCCAATAGGGCAATATCACTTGGCAAAGTGGAAACTAAAGTGTACACCATAGTTTACATATAGCAAGGACACGTTGTTTGACACTTGCATTGTTGTCGAGTGTCAATTGGGTGGAAAACCTATTTGAAATTTAAACTGTTCAGCTGGGTAATGTCCCGTGGTAAAGTGTAAACTAAAGTGTACACCGTAGTGTACATGTAGCAAGATTCTTACCGATTGAACTTTGCTATTTGCACACTAATTTTTGACACGTTTTTTGATACTTGCATTGTTGTCAAGTCTCAATTGAATGGGAAAACTGCTATTGGTACACTAATTTTTTACCACGTTGCTTGACACTTGCATTGTTGTCAAGTGTCAATTGAATGGGAAAACTGTTCGAAATTTAAACTATCAAACAGGGTAATGTCACGTGGCAAGGTGTAAACAAATGTGTACACCATAATATATATGTAACAAGGTCCTTAGCGGTTGAACTTTGCTATTTGTACACTGATTTTTGACACGTTGTTCGACACTCGCATTGCTGTCAACTATTAATTGGATGGAAAAATTGTTTGAAATTTAAACTGTCCAACAAGATAATGTCATGTGGCAAAGTGTAAACTAAAATATACACTATAGTGTACTTGTAGCAAGGTTCTTACCGATTGAACTTTGCTATTTATTCACTAATTTTTGACACGTTGTTTGATACTTGCATTGTTATCAAGTGTCAATTTGATGGGAAAACTGGTTGAAATTTAAACTGTCCAATGGGGTAATGTCACGTGGCAAAGTGTAAACTAAAGTGTATACCATAGTTTACATGTAGCAAGGTTCTTACCGCTCAAACTCTCTTTGTACACTGATTTTGGACACGTTGTTTGACACTTGCATTGTTGTCGAGTGTCAATTGGATAGGAAAACTGTTTGAAATTTAAACTGTCCAATAGGGTAATATCACTTGGCAAAGTGGAAACTAAAGTGTACCCCATAGTTTACATATAGCAAGGTCCTTACTGATAGAACTTTGCCATTTGTACACTTATTTTTAACACGTTGTTTGACACTTGCATTGTTGTCGAGTGTCAATTGGATAGGAAAACTGTTTGAAATTTAAACTGTCCAATAGGGTAATATCACTTGGCAAAGTGGAAACTAAAGTGTACCCCATAGTTTACATATAGCAAGGTCCTTACTGATAGAACTTTGCCATTTGTACACTTATTTTTAACACGTTGTTTGACACTTGCATTGTTGTCGAGTGTCAATTGGATAGGAAAACTGTTTGAAATTTAAACTGTCCAATAGGGTAATATCACTTGGCAAAGTGGAAACTAAAGTGTACCCCATAGTTTACATATAGCAAGGTCCTTACTGATAGAACTTTGCCATTTGTACACTTATTTTTAACACGTTGTTTGACACTTGCATTGTTGTCGAGTGTCAATTGGATAGGAAAACTGTTTGAAATTTAAACTGTCCAATAGGGTAATATCACTTGGCAAAGTGGAAACTAAAGTGTACCCCATAGTTTACATATAGCAAGGTCCTTACTGATAGAACTTTGCCATTTGTACACTTATTTTTAACACGTTGTTTGACACTTGCATTGTTGTCGAGTGTCAATTGGATAGGAAAACTGTTTGAAATTTAAACTGTCCAATAGGGTAATGCTATTTGCACACTAATTTTTGACACGTTTTTTGATACTTGCATTGTTGTCGAGTGTCAATTGGGTGGAAAACCTATTTGAAATTTAAACTGTTCAGCTGGGTAATGTCCCGTGGCAAAGTGTAAACTAAAGTGTACACCGTAGTGTACATGTAGCAAGGTTCTTACCGATTGAGCTTTGCTATTTGCACACTAATTTTTGACACGTTTTTTGATACTTGCATTGTTGTCAAGTCTCAATTGAATGGGAAAATTGCTATTGGTACACTAATTTTTACCACGTTGCTTGACACTTGCATTGTTGTCAAGTGTCAATTGAATGGGAAAACTGTTCGAAATTTAAACTGTCAAACAGGGTAATGTCACGTGGCAAGGTGTAAACAAATGTGTACACCATAATGTATATGTAACAAGGTCCTTAGCGGCTGAACTTTGCTATTTGTACATTGATTTTTCACGCGTTGTTTGACACTTTCTTTGTAGTCAAGCGTCAATTGGATAAGAAAACTTTCTCAAATTTAAATTGTCCAACATGGTAATGTCACGTGGCACAGTGTAAACTATAGTGTACATGTAGCAAGGTTCTTATCGCTTGAACTTTGTTATTTATACACTGATTTTTGACACGCTGTTTGACACTTGCATTTTTGTCAAGTGTTAATTTGATGGAAAAATCGTTTGAAATTTAAACTGTCCAATGGGATAATGTCACGTGGTAAATTGTAAATTAAATGTACACCATAGTGTACATGCAGCAAGGTTCTTACTGATTGAACTTTGCTATTTGTACATTGAATTTTGGCACATTGTTTTACACTTACATTGTTGTCAAGTGTCAATAAGATGGAAAAACTATTTGAAATTTAAACAAACCAATGGGGTAATGTCACGTGGCAAAGTGTAAACTAGTAACGTTTTTACCTCTCGAACTTTGCTATTTGTACATGGATTTTGGACACATTTTTTGACACTTGAATTGTTATCAAGCCTCAATTGGATAAGGAAAATTTTTGAAATTTAAACTGTCCAAAGGCATAATGTCATGTGGTAAAGTGTACACCGTTGTGTACATGTAGGAAGATTCTTAACACTCGAACTTTGATATTTGTGCACTGATTTTGGACACTTTGTTTGACACTTGCATTGTTGTCGAGTGTCAATTGGACTGGAAAACTGTTTGAAATTTAAACTGTCCAACAGGGTAATGTCACGTGGCAAAGTATAAACTAAAGTGTACACCATAGTGTACATGTTGCAAGGTCCTTACCAATTGAAATTTGCTATTTGTACACTAATATTTAACACATTGTTTGACATTTTTATTGTTGTCGAGTGTCAATTGGATGGGAAAACTATTTGAAATTTAAACTGTCCAGCAGGGTAATGTCCCATGGCAAAGTGTAAACTAAAGTGCACACCATAGTGTACATGTAGCAAGGTTTTTACCGATTGAACTTTGCTATTTGCACATTGATTTTTGACACGTTGTTTGATACTTGCACTGTTGCCAAGTCTCAATTGGATGGAAAAACAGCTATTTGTACACTAATTTTCGACACGTTGTTTGACACTTGCATTGTTTTCAAGTGTCAATTGGATGGGAAAACCGTTCGAAATTTAAATTGCCCAACAGGGTAATGTCAAATGGTAAAGTGTAAACTACAGTGCACACCATACTGTACACTGATTTTCGACACGTTGTTTGAAACTTGTGTTGTTGTCAAGTATCAATTGGATGGGAAAACTATTTGAAATATAAACTATCCAAGAGGGTAATATCACGTGGCAAAGTGTAAACTAAAGTGTACATCATAGCGCAAATGTAGCAAGGTTCTTACCGCATGAACTTTTCCATTTGTACACTGATTTTGGGATAGGAAAACTGTTTGAAATTTAAACTGTCTAGTAGGGTAATGTCACGTGGCAAAGTGTAAACTAAAGTGTACATCATAGCGCAAATGTAGCAAGGTTCTTACCGCATGAACTTTTCCATTTGTACACTGATTTTGGGATAGGAAAACTGTTTGAAATTTAAACTGTCTAGTAGGGTAATGTCACGTGGCAAAGTGTAAACTAAAGTGTACATCATAGCGCAAATGTAGCAAGGTTCTTACCGCATGAACTTTTCCATTTGTACACTGATTTTGGGATAGGAAAACTGTTTGAAATTTAAACTGTCTAGTAGGGTAATGTCACGTGGCAAAGTGTAAACTAAAGTGTACATCATAGCGCAAATGTAGCAAGGTTCTTACCGCATGAACTTTTCCATTTGTACACTGATTTTGGGATAGGAAAACTGTTTGAAATTTAAACTGTCTAGTAGGGTAATGTCACGTGGCAAAGTGTAAACTAAAGTGTACATCATAGCGCAAATGTAGCAAGGTTCTTACCGCATGAACTTTTCCATTTGTACACTGATTTTGGGATAGGAAAACTGTTTGAAATTTAAACTGTCTAGTAGGGTAATGTCACGTGGCAAAGTGTAAACTAAAGTGTACATCATAGCGCAAATGTAGCAAGGTTCTTACCGCATGAACTTTTCCATTTGTACACTGATTTTGGGATAGGAAAACTGTTTGAAATTTAAACTGTCTAGTAGGGTAATGTCACGTGGCAAAGTGTAAACTAAAGTGTACATCATAGCGCAAATGTAGCAAGGTTCTTACCGCATGAACTTTTCCATTTGTACACTGATTTTGGGATAGGAAAACTGTTTGAAATTTAAACTGTCTAGTAGGGTAATGTCACGTGGCAAAGTGTAAACTAAAGTTTACACGCAAATGTACATGTAGCAAAGTCCTTACCGATTGAACTTTGCTATTTGTAAACTGATTTTTAACACATTGTTTGACACTTGCATTACTGTCGAGTGTCAATTGGATGGGAAAATTGTTTGAAATTTAAACTGTCTAGTAGGGTAATGTCACGTGGCAAAGTGTAAACTAAAGTATACACCATAGTTTACTTGTAGCAGGGTTCTTACCGATTGAACCTTGCTATTTGTACACTAATTTTTCACACTTTGTTGGACACTTTCTTTGTAGTCAAGTGTCAATTGGATGAGAAAACTTTTTGAAATTTAAACTGTCCAAAGGGGTAATGTCACGTGGCAAAGTATAAACTAAAGTGTACACCATAGTGTACATGAAGCAAGTTTCTTACCGATTGAACATTGCTATTTGTACACTGATTTTTGAACGTTGTTTGCCACTCGTATTGTTGTCAAGTATCAATTGGATGGAAAAACTATTTGAAATTTAAACTGTCCAATGGGGTAATGTCATGTGGCAAAGTGTAAACTAAAGTGTACACCGTAGTGTACATGTAGCAAGGTTTTATCGATTGCACTTTGCTGTTTGTAAACTGATTTTTGACACTTCGTTTTACATTTGCATTGTTGTCAAATGTCAATTAGATGGAAAAACTTATTGAAATTTAAATTGTCCAATGGGGTAACGTCGCGTGATGAAATGTAAACCAAAGTGTACTCCATAGTGTACATGTAGCAAGGTTCTTACCTCTTGAACCTTGCTATTTGTACACAACTTTTGGACACGTTGTTTGACACTTGAATTGTTGTTGAGTGTTAATTAGATAGGAAAACTATTTGAAATATAAACTATCCAAGAGGGTAATGTCACGTGGCAAAGTGTAAACTAAAGTGTACGCCATAATGTACATGTAGTAAGGTTCTTACCAATTGAGCTTCGCTATTTGTATACTGATTTTTGATACGTTGTTTGACACTTGCATTGTTTTCGAGGGTCAATTTGATGGGAAAACCATTTGAAATTTAAACTGTCCAACGGGACAATGTCACGTGGCAAAGTGTAAACTAAAGTGTACACCATAGTGTACATGTAGCAGGGACCTTACCGATTGAACTTTCCTATCTGTACACTAATTTTTCGCACGTTGTTTGACACTTTCTTTTTAGTCAAGCGTCAATTGGATGAGAAAATTTTTTGAAATTTAAACTTTCCAATGGGATAATGTCACTTGGCAAAGTGTAAACTAAAGTGTACACTATAGTGTACATGTTACAAGGTTTTTACCGCTCGAACTTTGCTATTTGTACACTGATTTTGGACAAGTTGTTTGACACATGAACTGTTGTTAGGTGTCAATTGGATGTGAAAATTGTTTGAAATTTAAACTGTCCAACAAGATAATATCATGTGGCAAAGTGTAAACTATTGTGTACACCATAGTGTACATGTTATAAGGTCCTTGTCGATTGAAATTTACTATTTTTACACTGATTTCTGACACGTTATTTTTGATACTTGCATTGTTGTCGAGTGTTAATTAGATGGGAAAATTGTTTGAAATTTAAACTGTCCAGCGGGGTAATGTCTCGTGGTATATTGTAAACTAAAGTGTACACCATAGTGTACATGTAGCAAGGTTCTTACCGATTGAGCTTTGCTATTTGTACACTGATATTTGACATGTTGTTTGATACTTGCATTGTTGTCAAGTCTCAATTGGATGGGAAAACTGCTATTTGTACACTAATTTTTGGCACATTGTTTGACACTTGCATTGTTGTCAAGTGTCAATTGGTTGAGAAAATTGTTTGAAATTTAAACTGTCCAACAGGGTAATGTCACGTGGCAAAGTGTAAACTAAAGTGTACACCATAGTGTACATGTAGCAAGGTCCTTACCGATTGAACTTTGCTATTTGTACACTAATTTTTGGCACATTGTTTGACACTTGCATTGTTGTCAAGTCTCAATTGGATGGGAAAACTGCTATTTGTACACTAATTTTTGGCACATTGTTTGACACTTGCATTGTTGTCAAGTGTCAATTGGTTGAGAAAATTGTTTGAAATTTAAACTGTCCAACAGGGTAATGTCACGTGGCAAAGTGTAAACTAAAGTGTACACCATAGTGTACATGTAGCAAGGTTCTTACCGCGTGAATTTTTCTATTTGTACACTGATTTTGGAAAAGTTGTTTGAGACTTGAATTGTTGCTAAGTGTCTATTGGATGAGAAAATTATTTGAAATTTAAACTGTCCAACAGGGTAATGTCACGTGGCAAAGTGTAAACTAAAGTGTAAATCATAGTGCAAATGTAGCAAGGTTCTTACCGATTGAACTTTGCTATTTGTGCACTGATTTTTGATATGTTGTTTGATACATGCATTGTTGTCAAATCTCAATTGGATGGGAAAACTGCTATTTGTACACTAATTTTGGACACGTTATTTGACACTTGAATTGTTGTCAAGTGTCAGTTGGTTCGGAAAACTGTTCAGAATTTAAACTATCCAACAAGGTAATGTCACGTGACAAAGTGTAAATTAAATTGTACACCATAGTGTACATGTAGCAAGGTCCTTACCGATTGAACTTTACTGTTTGTACACTGATTTTTCACACATTGTTTGACACTTTCTTTGTAGTCAAGTGTCAATTGGATGAGAAAATATTTTGAAATTTAAACTTTCCAACGGGGTAATTTCATGTGGCAAAGTGTACACTAAAGTGTTCAAAATAGTGTACACGTAGCAAGATTCTTACCGCGTGCACTTTTCTATTTGTACACTGATTTTGGAAACGTTGTTTGAGACTTGAATTGTTGTCAAGTGCCAATTGGATGAGAACATTATTTGAAATTTAAACTGTCCAACAGGGTAATGTCACGTGGCAAAGTGTAAACTAAAGTGTAAATCATAGTGCAAATGTAGCAAGGTTCTTACCGATTGAACTTTGCTATTTGTACACTGATTTTTAACTCGTTGTTTGATACTTGCATTATTGTCAAGTCTCAATTGGATGGGAAAACTACTATTGGTACACTGATTTTGGACACGTTATTTGACACTTGAACTGTTGTCAAGTGTCAATTGGTTCGGAAAACTGTTCAGAATTTAAACTATCCAACAAGGTAATGTCACGTGACAAAGTGTAAACTAAATTGTACACCATAGTGTACATGAAGTAGGGTCCTCACCGATTGAACTTTGCTATTTGTACACTAATTTTTCACATGTTGTTTGACACTTTCTTTGTAGTCAAGCATCAATTACGTTAAAAAACTTTTTGAAATTTAAACTGTCCAATGGGGTAATGTCATATGGCAAAGTGTAAAGTAAAGTGTACAACATAGTGTATATGTAGCAAGTTTCTTACCACTTGAACTATTCTATTTGTACACTAATTTTGGACACGTTGCTTGACACTTGAATTGTTGTCAGGTGTCAATTGGATGGGAAAACTGTTTGAAAATTAAATTGTCCAACAGGGTAATGTCACGAGGAAAAGTGTAAACTAAAGTGTACACGCAAATGTACATGTAGCAAAGTCTTTATCAACTGAACTTTGCTATTTGTAAACTGATTTTTGATACGTTGTTCGACACTTGTATTGTTGTCGAGTGTCAATTTAATGGGAAAATTGTTTGAAATTTAAACTGTCCAGTAGGGTAATGTGACGTGGCAAAGTGTAAACTAAAGTGTACACCTTAGTTTACTTGTAGCAATGTTCTTACCGATTGAACTTTTCCATTTTTACACTGATTTTTCACACATTGTTTGACACTTTCTTTGTAGTCAAGCGACAATTGGATGATAAAACTTTTTGAAATTTAAACTGTCCAAAGGGGTAATGTCACGTGGCAAAGTGTAAACTAAATTGTACACCATAGCGTACATGAAGCAAGTTTCTTACCGATTGAACTTTGCTCTTTGTACACTGATTTTTGGCACGTTGTTTGACACTTGCGTTATTTTTGAGTGTCAATTGGATGGGGAAAACTATTTGAAATTTAAACTGCCCAATAGGGTAATGTCCCGGGGTAAAGTGTAAATTAAAGTGTACGCCATAATTTACATGCAGCAAGGTCCTTACCGATTGAACTTTGCTATCTGTACACTGATTTTTCATACGTTGTTTGATACTTTCTTTGTAGTCAAGCGTCAATTGGATGAGAAAATTTTTGAAATTTAAACTATCCAAAGGGTAATGTTCGTGGCAAAGTTTAAACTAAAGTATACACCATAGTGTATATAAAGCAAGGTTCTTACCAATTGAACTTTGCTATTTGTACATTTATTTTTGACACATTGTTTGACACTTGCATTGTTGTCGAGTGTCAATTGGATGGGAAAATCGTTAGAAATTTAAACTTCTAGCAGGGTAATGTCCCGTGGCAGAGTGTAAACTAAAGTGTACACCATAGTGTACATGTTGCAAGGTTCTTACCGATTGAACTTTGCTTTTTACACTGATTTTTGATACGTTGTTTGATACTTGCATTGTTGTCAAGTCTCAATTGGATGGGAAAACTGCTATTTGTACACTAATTTTTGGCACGTTTTTTGACACTTGCATTATTGTCTAGTGTCAATTGGATGGGAAAACAGTTCGAAATTTAAATTGTCCAACAGGGTAATGCCACGTGGCAAACTGTAAACTAAAGTGTACATCATAGTTTACTTGTAGCAAGGTTCTTACCGATTGAACTTTTCTATTTGTACACTGATTTTTCACACTTTGTTTGACACTTTCTTTGTAGACAAGCTTCAATTGGATGAGAAAATTTTTTTAAATTTAAACTGTCCAAAGGGGTAATGTCACATGGCAAAGTGTAAACTAAAGTGTACACCATACCGTACATGAAGCAAGTTTCTTACCGATTGAACTTTGCTCTTTGTACACTGATTTTTGACATGTTGTTTGACACTTGCGTTGTTCTCGAGTGTCAATTGGATGGGGAAACTGTTTGAAATTTGAACTGTCCAATAGGGTAATGTCACGTGGAAAAATGTAAACTAATGTGTACACCATAGTGTAAATGTAGCAAGGTCCTTACCGATTGAACTTTGCTATATGTACACTGATTTTTTACTCTTTGTTTGACACTTTCTTTGTAGTCATGCGTCAATTGGATGGGGAAAATTTTTGAAATTCAAACTATTCAAAGGGGTAATGTCACGTGTTAAAGTCTAAACTAAAGTGTACGCCATAGCGTACATGTAGCAAGGTTCTTACAGATCGATTTTGGACATGCTGTTTGACACTTGAATTGTTGTTAGGTGTCAATTGGATGGGAAAATTGTTAGAAATTTAAATTGTCCAACAGGGTAATATCACGTGACAAAGTGTAAACTAAAGTGTACACCATAGTGTACATGTTGTAAGGTCCTTACCGATTGAAATATGCTATTTGTACAATGATTTTTGGCACGTTGTTTGACACTTGCATTGTTGTCGAGTGTCAATTGGATGGGAAAACTGTTTGAAATTTAAACTGTCCAGCAGGATAATGTCCCGTGACAAAGTGTAAACTGAAGTATACACCATAGTGTACAAGTAGCAAGGTTCATATCGATTGAACTTTGCTATTTGTATGCTGATTTTTGACATGTAGTTTGATACTTGCATTGTTGTCAAGTCTCAATTGGATGGAAAAACTATTATTTGTACACTAATTTTTGACCCTTGCATTGTTGTCAAGTGTCATTTGATGGGAAAACTGCTAAAATTTAAACTGTCGAACAGTTTAATGTCACGTGGCAAAGTGTAAACAAAAGTGTACACCATAGTGTACATGTAGCAAGGTCTCTATCGATTGAACTTTGCTATTTGTACACTGATTTTTCACACGTTGTTTGACACTTTCTTTGTAGTCAAGCATCAATTGGATGAGGAAACTTTTTGAAATTTAAATTTTCCAACGGGGTAATGTTTGTCGAACCCCAAATAATTCTAGACACCTTAGTGGCACTAAGACATGAATATTGGATGACTAAAGTATACTTTAGATTTTTAGTCTCATTTGAGATCCATTTTCGACATAGGAAACACTCGATTTGGAAAATGATATCTAAATAAAAGTTGTAGTTCTTTGAGTTAGCTTTACAATAAACTTTGAATTACCTCAATAGGGTATTGGGAGAAGAAGTTATGATAGAAACACTGAATGCTGTGCAGTGTCAACCGGACTACAACCGGTCGACCGAAGCTGCCTGAAATGAAAATTCTCGTTTTTCTCTAGAATTTAAATATTTATTTTCATCAATTATTTTTTCAAAGGACCACTCACATTTTTGGCAATAAAACCCCCACTAAATTAAAGCATTTAACCTCAAACTTAAATGGCACCCATGTTTTCTCTCTTAAATGAAATTTGACCCTTCGTTTGCTTTAAGTTAAGGGATATTTAACTATAAATAGAGACCTCATTTCACTCTTTTTTTTCACACCAAAAGCAAGAGCTTTTACATACTAAAGAAAGAGTTTCCAAGAGAGAAAAAGAGAGGGAGGAAAACTATTTTTCCTAAAAGTTTAAGAAGTGTTTTCAAGCATCAATTCTCAACGGTTTTCAAACATCCAAGGAGACATTTCTTTCAACGTCCAAGTTTCATCAATGTTTTCAATCCAAGTTTTCAAAGTCTCAAAAGCATCAATCAAGGTAGGTAAAGGTGCAATGTGTTTAATCGTGTTAAGTTATAAGTTTCGATTCATGTTAATGTTTGTATGTCAAATGGTACTCCGGTATGGCATACCCCTCTATGTTGAAGAAATGTTCGTATGTCAAATGGTGCCCTCGAGTACGGCATACCCCTTCATGTCAAATGGTTCCTTCGGGTACGACATGTATGAAAAGTTATAAAGTTAATGTTTTGAAATGTATAGCTTGATCATTAATGAACCTATGACACCTATTGAGGTTTTCAACTCACGGGTTTAATCTCATCTCTACAAATTGAAGGAATTCTACCTTGGGCATGGATGGAGGAGAAGATGGAGAGTGATGCAGCGAGCCCATGGAAATCCGGTGAATAAGTGATTTGGATTTATTTTTATGAAATGTTTTACAATGTTATTTCTTTAAAGTCTTGAATAATGCAGAATGCCAGAACAAGCTACATTTTCTTCAAATAAATTACATTTTGTTGTTTTGAAAAATGATTCAGTGTTTTTGTTTAAAGTATTTGAAGTATTGTTGTTTAAATTATTATCCGAAGATATAAGCTTCCGCTAAAACATATACAATTGTTACTAAACCACCGGTTAAGCTAAGTTTAAACTGTTCGAAATTTAAACTTTCAAGCAGATTAATGTCACGTGGCAAAGTGTAAACTAAAGTATACACCGTAGTGTATTTGTGGAAAGGTTCTTACCGATTGAAATTGCTAATTGTACGCTGATTTTTAACACGTTTTTGACACTTGCATTGTTGTCAAGTCTCAATTGGATGGGAAAATTGCTACTTGTACAATAATTTTTGACACGTTGTTCGACACTTGCATTGTTGTCAAGTGTAATTTGGATGGAAAAACTGATCAGAATTTAATCTGCCTAACAGGGTAATGTCATGTGGCAAAGTATAAACTAAAGTGTACACCATAGTGTACATTTAGCAAGGCCCTTACCAATTGGACTTTGCTATTTGTACACTGATTTTTCACACGTTGTTTGACACTTTCTTTGTAGTCAAGCGTCAATTTGATGAGAAAACTTTTTGAAATTTAAACTATCCAACAGGGTAACACCATGTGGCAAAGTGTAAACTATAGTGTACACCACAGTGTACATGTAGCAAGGTTCTTACCGCTTGAACTTTAAACTTTCTTTGTTGTCAAGTGTCAATTGGATTGTAAAACCTTGTGAAATTTAAACTGTCCAACAGGGTAATGTCACATAGCAAAGTGTAAACTAAAGTGTAAACCATAATGTACATGTAGCAAGGTCCTTACTGATTGAACGTTGCTACTTCTACACTGATTTTGACATGTTGTTTGACACTTGCATTGTTGTTGAGTATCAATTGGATGGGAAAACTATTTGAAATTTTGATTATCCAGCAGGGTAATGTCGTGTGGCAAAGTGTAAACTAAAGTGTACACCATAGTTTACTTGTAGCAAGGTTCTTACCGATTGAACTTTGTTATTTGTACACTGATTTTGGACACATTGTTTGAGACTTGAATTGTTGTCAGGTGTCAATTGGATGGGAAAACTGTTTGAAATTTAAACTGTGCAACAGGGTAATGTCACGTGGCAAAGTGTAAACTAAAGTGTACACCATAACATACATGTAGCAAGGTTCTTCAGCTCAAACTTTGCTAATTGTACACTGATTTTGGACATGTTGTTTGACACTTGAATTGTTGTTAGGTGTCAATTGGATGGGGAAACTATTTGAAATTTAAACAATCCAACAGGGCAATGTTACGTGGCACAGTGTAAACTAAAGTGTACACCATAATGTACATGTAGCAAGGTTCTTACCGATTGAACTTTACTATTTGTACACTGATTTTTGACATGATGTTTGACACTTGCATGGCTATCAAGTCGCAATTGGATGGGAAAACTGCTATTTGTACACTAATTTTTGACACGTTCGACACTTGCATTGTTGTCAGGTGTCAATTGGATGGGAAAACATATTGAAATTTAACCTGTCCAATAAGGTAATGTCACGTGGCAAAGTGTAAACTAAAGTGTACACCATAGTGTACATGTAGCAAGGTCCTTACCGATTGAACTTTATTATTTGTACACTAATTTTTCATACGTTGTTTGACACTTTCTTTGTTGTCAAGCGTCAATTGGATGAAAGAACATTTTGAAATTTAAACTGTCCAACGGGATAATGCCACGTGGCAAAGTATAAACTAAAGTGTAAAATATAGTGTACATGTAGCAAGGTTCTTACCGCTTCAACTTTGCTATTTGTACACTGATTTTGGACACGTTGTTTGACACTTGAATTGTTGTCAAGTGTCAATTGGATGGGAAAACTATTTGAAATTTAAACTGTCCAGCAGGGTAATGTCCCGTGACAAAGTGTAAACTAAAGTGTACACCATAGTGTACAAGTAGCAAGGTTCTTACCAATTGAACGTTGCTATTTATACGCTGATTTTTGACACGTTGTTTGATACTTGCATTGTTGTCAAGTTTCAATTGGATGGAAAAACTGCTATTTGTACACTAATTTTTGACACATTGTTTGACACTTGCATTGTTGTCAAGTATCAATTTGATGGGAAAATTTTTTGACATTTAAACTGTCCAACGGGGTAAGATCATGTGGCAAAGTATAAACTAAAGTGTACAACATAGTGTACATGTGTGACGCCCCGAACTTAAACTTCGAGGGTCACGTACTAAACATAATAGATTCTGCCTTTGGTACATGTAAATACTCTTAAATAGAAGTATTTCATGTTAAGAACTTATTTTTAACTCGGTAAAATAATTCTTATAAAATTTGATAGCCGACAAAAGTGCATGTCGGCAATAAATTATACTTTACATATACGGCCTCGGCATTATCAGAATTAGTTGGGGTAGCAAGTTTGACAATATTTATAAAATTCGTCCCAACTCCGTTTTCTATGACATTTGTGGCATTAGAAAGATAATTTCAAGTAGTTTTCTAGATTAAAATATGAAAAGTTTCCAAGATCATATGATATAGATGTTTTACTGAAAACAGTGAAGTATTACACAGGAAATCCAGATTGACCCCTTGACGTTAAAACCTTGATAACTCAGGCCATAGATATCCAAATTGAGTGATTCCTTCGGTAATATTTAGAAAACTCAAAGAGGAAAACAGACATATTTTTAGAGTCTCAAATGGACGTTTATAGGGTTAGAAACATCATTTTGAAAATGACTCCAGAAACTGTCCCGTTTCTGCCTTCTATCACTTGCAAGTAAAATAAACTATAAAAACGTCTCTTAACATAACATGAAAGATATAATTACAAAATTTACTATTAATACCATATTACACCATGTCATGCACATATTTTTACATAGTACCATAAAAAAAATAAATGGAAAAACAGTCATCGAGCAAAATATACAAAAGAAAAACTTTTGGTTCAAAACATCTGTCCTTAATCCATCATCGCTTAAGCCAACTAACTTCCATCAATTCACCGATCATGGATCTGAAAATTTGGCATAACAAACTATGAGTATAAGAAATACTCAGTAAGATACCATGCTTGGATTTTTTATCATGATAATACTACACAAAAGAATGCAATCAAACCCATACTTGCACATTCCGGCTTGCCGGTGCCCTTCGGACTTGTCTTAAGGCATAAATAGATATCTAACTTTGTGGACTTGTCCACCATAATCATATTATGATTTTTCATGCATAGTTTAAGAATAAATATTACCATGAAATCATACCCCTTAAGCATGGAAAGTATCTTACCGTAAAACTTGAAGATCTTCGATTGAGATGTAAATTGGAAGTGCTAGTCTTACTTCCTTCCCTTTTCTTTCTTATTTTCGGTTTTTGCTCTCTTTTTAAGTGTATAAGTGTTTTGTAAAATGAAGGAAATCTTTCTATGGCAATGGGTATGGATGTATTTATATATATATAAAGATAAGGATAAGGCTTGATATATATATTTTTTTTCTTTCCCTTCTCCACCGCCTCACCACTTTATCCTTCCATTTTTTTTTCTTGTTTCTACACATGTTTAGCCTATTGTCTAAGTGTATGGTGATGAAAAATGCCAAGTGCGTTGATTATAGGGTAATAAGTGGCCTCAAACCTAGATTTACAAAGGAAACCTCTCATCTTTTCAACTAATATAATCTAAACCCGCTAACTTTCATTGTTAACAAAGTGTACCCCAAATTTAAACTTATACCCAACTTACATATTCAAAAATTGTAGATTGTAACATAATTTAATCATTTGGTCAATTGAAGTCCTAACAAATAATCCACTTCATTGAAATCCAAACTTGCCTTAAGTTTCGACTAACTAATAATCACTTCATACATATACAACCTTTGACACTTCATGCCTACATTCATTAACTACCTCTAACATTAACCACTACAAAGTTGGTGTCCCCTTTTACCTTATGGCCAAAAATAGTATTGAAAGTTAAATCGCTATCCCAAAGAAATTTAAACGAGCATAAAATTTCGGAGTATTACATCCCTTCCCCCTTAAAAAAAATTTCGTCCTCGAAATTACCTTGAGCTTAGTTGAAAAGTTCTGGATACTTGGTCTTGATTTCCTCTTCTCTTTCCCATGTTGATTCTTCGACATTATGGTTCCTCCATTGGACTCTTACTAACGGAATTTCTTTTGTCCTTAACTGCTGGATTCTGCGATCCAATATTGCTACTGGTTTTTCCTCATATGTCATGTTTTGTTTGATATCCAATGGTTGATAACTAACCACATGACTTGGATTTGACACATATTGTCGAAGCATTGACACGTGGAACACATCATGAACCGCTGACAATTCTGATGGTAGAGCAATTCGATAAGCTGCATTTCCAACTTTCTGCAAAATTTCAAAAGGACCTATGAATCTTGGCCGAAGTTTTCCTTTCTTCCCAAAACGGAGAACTCCCTTCATCGGTGCCACTTTTAAGAAAACCTTATCACCAACATTAAATGCCAAATCTTTCCTCCTTTTATCGACATAACTCTTTTGTCGGTCCTGGGCTGCCTTGATTCTAGCTCTTATTTTATCAACAGCTCGACTAGTTTCTTCAATTATTTCGGGTCTCAGAACTCTTCGTTCACCTACTTCATCCCAATAAAGGGGAGCTCTACATCTTCTGCCATAAAAGAGCTTTGTAAGGTGCCATCTTTATCGTAGCTTGGTAGCTATTATTATAGGCAAACTCTACCAGTGGTACATAATTTTTCCAACTACCCCCTAAATCAAGGACGCATGCACACAACATATCCTCCAGAGTCTGTATAGTCCTCTTCGATTGTCCATCAGTTTGTGGATGAAAAGCTGTGCTAAAGTTTAACTTGGTTCCCATAGCTTCTTGCAAACTTTTCCAAAATTTTAAGATAACTCTTGGATCTCTATCCGATACAATTGAGGCTGGGATACCATGCAAACGGATAACCTCTTTGATGTATAATCGCACGTATTGATCCATACTAAAATTCATTCTTACAGGTAGAAAATGAGCTGACTTTGTTAACCGGTCTACTATAACCCACATAGCATCATTTCCCCTAGCTGATTTTGGAAAACCCATAACAAAATTCATTGTTATATGCTCCCATTTCCATTGTGGAATTGTTAATGGTTCCAAAAATCCAGATGGTCTTTGATGTTCAGCTTTCACTTGCTGACAAGTCATGCATCTCCTGACAAAAAGACCTATGTACCGTTTCATATTTCTCCACCAAAACATGCTCCTTAGATCACGATACATTTTTGTACCTCCTGGATGGGCAGTATATGGAGTTAAGTGTGCTTCTTCAAGAATTTCTTTCCTCAATCCCTCATCTTTCGGCACACACAACCTTCCTTTAAAGAGTAAGGCTTTATCACTACCTAATTCAAAATCCTTTCGCTTGCTAGTACCAACTTCGGATTTGATCTTTTGCAGGAAAGGGTCACCATCCTGTGCTACTCTTATTCGATCTCTAAGTGCTGGTCGAATCGTTAGAGCCGCTATCCTGGCACTAGTTTGGGTTGGTGGAACAATTACTTCTAGACGTAAGTTGTCGAAATCCTTTAACAACTGATCCTGCATAGTGATTTGTACTGCTAATTGTCCAACTACCTTTCTGCTAAGAGCATCAGCTACTACATTAGCTTTACTAGGATGGTAATGGATAGTGCAAGATTTGTACTGCTAATTGTCCCACTGCCTTTCTGCTAAGAGCATCAGCTACTACATTAGCTTTACCAGGATGGTAATGGATAGTGCAGTCATAATCCTTTACTAGCTCTAGCCATCTCCTCTGTCTCATATTTAATTCCTTTTGGGTGAAAAAATGCTTCAAACTCTTATGATCAGTATAAATGTCACACTTATTTCCATATAAGTAATGACGCCATATCTTGAGGGCATGAACTACCGCAGCCAATTCTAGATCATGGGTTGGATAGTTTTGTTCATATTGTTTCAATTATCTGGAAGCGTAGGCTATCACCTTCCCTTTTTGCATCAGAACACATCCTATGCCCTGTTTCGAAGCATCACTATATATGACAAATCCTTCTGGTCCGTCAGGTATTGTTAACACTGGAGCTGTGACTAATCTTCGTTTTAGCTCTTGGAAGCTTTGTTCACATTTCTCTATCCATTGAAATTTTATCCCTTTCCGAGTCAATTGGGTCAATGGTCCTGCTATTTTAGAAAATCCCTCGATAAATCTTCTATAGTAACTAGCCAATCCCAAGAAGCTACGTATTTCTCTAACATTGGTTGGTCTTACCCAATTATTCACTGCTTCCACTTTAGCTGGGTCTACCTCAATTCCTCGTGCTGTGATTACGTGCCCCAGAAAAACTATT
>NW_019265079.1:836773-837074 GCF_002742605.1 Olea europaea var. sylvestris
GCCATACGATATGGAGCCTTTGAAATGGGTGTTGCTCCTGGTATAAAATCAATGGTAAACTCTACTTATCTGTCTGGTGGTACACCTAGAAGGTCTTCTGGAAACACATCTTTATAGGGTCGAACTATTGGAACATCCTCAATTGACAACTTATCTTGTTTAATATCAGTAATCGACACTAGAAATCTTTGATCTAATTCCTTTCTCGGCATCCCTTCAACCTGGGTTGTTGACACTATACCAGACGAGCTATTTACCTCAGTTCCCACAAAACGGTACTCTTCCTCGCCCGGTCTTCGAA